>NW_026901866.1:2675000-2757500 GCF_033783945.1 Neopsephotus bourkii | reverse complement strand
GGCATAACAAAAATATGATTTTTCCTATTTAAGAAGTATCAAACTTAAACAAAAACATTAAATAAGAAAAAACAATTTTCATCACAGACATAGTACATGCATTTTAAAACAAAACACCTTCTGATGCATCTTACCCCATCCATCTTTATTTCAAGAAGCTTACTATATATGAACAATTTGCTAGCAAGACATGGATTTCTGCTACATTCGGAAAAACAAGCACTACTTTTCTTACAGATTTTCCTATGATATTCATCACCATCCTACCTTATTATTACATAGCCATAGCTGAATCTACAGTTCTCATTTTTTTCTTGAGGTATTGTGATCTCTTTTAGCATTAGTTCATTGGGGATGCTCTTGTTGAGGAGCCATATGCAAAAGTCCGACATATTGTTAGACTGGTTTAAAACCCACCAAATTCAACTATGAATACTGGTGTGGGTTTTTTTTTTTTTTTTTCTTTTTCAGGAAGGTTTCTTTAGTACCTTGCCCAAATTAAAAAAAGTAAAACCAGCCTAAATGACATTTAGTCATTTAGACCTTTAGTCTAGTACAGCCTCTTATGCTTTTATTGTACATGTATAAATATATTTTTCAGTTTACACATGGATAATCACCAACTGTAGTGCTTTCAGAAACATGGATGGATCTGGCCTCTACCTTGGCAAAAAAATATCAGTTATATTTGCTGAAAGTATTAGGAACCCACAAATAATATTTTTATTTTAGGAGATCTTGAATGAAACATTCAAAATAAAATTGTGTTTGTGCCAGGAAACTACATTTCCAGAGAAAATACTTACCATAGTAATAGTCTGATGAAGATTGCTAAAAAATGGGTGCCAGACTAATAATAAATAAAAACATACTTACTTAGTATTCCATAAGTACTTATCAGTTTTGCAGTTTGGAATATTAAAGGCTTTTTGACATTCAGTTTTTTTTCTCCCAAGTAATAGATTGGTGGTGGACAAGCTTAAAAATGTTTGAAAACAAAATGAATATCATATTTGTAAAAAAGTGTCCTTGAATGATAACTTTTGGTGCTTTCTTCTTGCTATAGGAGTTTGTATAGTGTCTACTGTATAAAATCAAATAATCTCTCTTTAATGGTCAAAACCTTTGGGGCTTGTAATATTTTTTGCTGTATCCTGGTGTACTTTTTCTGGCCTTATATTTACACTATTCTGAGCTCTGTTGTCCAAGAAGCAGAAATTCATATTGGTGCAAATGTGGTAAAATAACAATCCAATTAGCACCATACTCATTTTAACACATATGCAATATGTAACAAAAATCTAGAAGTTGTTTGTAACTGTGAAAACCCCTCTTGGTACTCAGTACTTCCTTGTGTAAGCTTTTTGCAGGACAATTAACCTTAGCATATAGAGCAGCAGCTCTGAAAATAAATACGCTGGAAAACACAGAAGAAAGACATCATGTTAATGCAAATTAATGTAATCATAGATTCAGAAAAAATAAACT
This sequence comes from Neopsephotus bourkii, assembly GCF_033783945.1. NCBI lineage: Eukaryota > Metazoa > Chordata > Aves > Psittaciformes > Psittacidae > Neopsephotus > Neopsephotus bourkii. The sequence goes on along the minus strand of NW_026901866.1, from coordinate 2,756,012 downwards.
ACTCCAGTGCCACAGTTTATTTTGTTTTGTTACTTGACAGTCTTAACCTTTCTTTCCATTCCAGTGATTCATAGTTATCATTTTCTTTCTAATGAAATGATTTTGCCAAAATATATTTATATTAATTCATATTTTTTTCCATTTTGATTGATCCTCAAAACAAAAATGTTCCAAACAGCATCAAGCATGGTTCTATTTCGCAATTATGCCTGCTCAATGCACTCAGATTTTTTTTGTGTGACTGAAGTCTTTTTCCTTGGATCTGTGTGCTACAGACAGATTTTTTTTAACCGGAGCAAATTCAAGTGCAGCTTTCAGACCAGTCAAACCCAAGAGACAGGCAGGAGGGCAGCCCTTCCTCAGCTTCTCTCTGCATTAGCCTTTCGTACTCAGTCTCCATCGACCTGTCAGAGACATCACAGTGATTGACTGCCCTGGCAGATGTGCTGCTATAACAGGTAACTTGATCATCCAGACCCATCTGTCTCTCAGTCCTCTTCAATTCACACTTTCAAAAATATTAGAGATTAGGGAGGGGTCGGATTCTTTGTTGTGATTTTTTTTTTATGTCGGATATCTGTGTTTCACAAAAGGTTACCCTTGGTAAATGAATGGTGATGTGCAGTACTTGAGCCATATCCTACAGAGAGGAGCTTCCTAGCATTGTTCAGTGTCAGTGTTTCAGATCTGGGTTAACAATATCCAGAGAATTTAAAAACTTGCTTGTAAGATGTCTAAAATTAAGGACAGTTTTTTAGAACCACTGTGGTAATAATAGAATGATGTTTCAAAGATAACAGTTCCAATGTGAGACAGATGGGCTGTTTAACTGTGCTTAGTGAGAGGAGGGGATCTGATTCAGTGGGAGTATTTTCACGTCTTCTCTTCAGTGCCCACAGCCTGGCAAATGTTGTGACATCATTAAGCTGAACTGCTGATTTTAGATGGGTCTGGAACAAGAACGGGCAGGGGTAACTCAAGCTTCCTGCTGAAATGCAGTTAACTAATTTACTCGTGTCACTATTTCTGATAATTACTTTTCACCAAAATATTTTGCTGTGCTTGTGTGTAGAGGATTTCATTCCACAAGTCAACACCCTAAGTGTTGTAGCCTCGCAGGATCTATCAACAGCTTCTATTAAGAGAGAATATAATCTTGGTGAGAGCAGTGGCTAACACTTCTCTTTTCTATTTCTCAGTAAAGTCTACTGCATACTCACTATCAAGGGATGTACATTGGCACAGATGACATAGTTCACAATATAAGGGGAAGTAACATACTGAAGCAAGCAAAACAAGGTAAAATGAATGACAACTGACAAAAAAGCAAGTGAACTCAGAATATTTTTTTTTCAAATGAGAGGAATAAAAATATGTTAAGTGTGTACATAAGCAATGACACATGCAGCATTAAAAAAGATAAATAATGGGGGGAGGGGTAGAAGACTGAGGAATATGTAAAAGCAAAAAAAACCCTCTCAGGTGCATATCTGCAAGGCTTTTGGATCATACTACAAACTGAGGTGACATTGGAAGCCGCAGCAAAATTAAAGCTTCATGCCTTCTTAAAAATGATGCCTAGAATCCTGGACCTACAACTTCATCAGTATCTAAGCCATTCAGGCAGTGCCTGTCATTTCATTAATAAATTTCAGTGAGTAAATGAGATCAGTACAGTTTTATGAAGGAATATGTAATGACCCTATTGTTTTGATTTTTGGAATGGGAAAAAAAACCCCAAAATACTCACTTTTAATGTGTTACATGATATGTATGGAGGATTTGTGGTGCACAGTCCTTTGTTCCAAAGCCAGCAAACCAGATAGTATGACAATCATCACCTTGTCATGATTCATGGAACAGAGCACTAGGGGAATCCAACATGCAGCTGAACACAGACAGCTGAGCATTGGCACAGGCAAGAGAAGGTGTAAAGAACTCATAAGAGATTACTCTGTGGATTAACCAGTCTTCTTTTTCCAAATGCACACCTGTGCAAGATGGGCACAACTTGTTTGAAATAGAATAATGACTGTGGTGTGGGAAACTAAAATGTCAAGTCACTTGTTGGGGTTCACAGGCTGGTGATGGGGTGAAGAGTTGAAAAAATGAGTTTTGACTAGACAAATTTGCTGTAGAGACTTTGTGAGAGTTGTCTGACCGTATCTCTGTGTGGTTGTAAGGCAAGGCAGGCTTCTTCCAAGAAAGCTGCTGCTTTATTTAACGTACATCTTAGGAACTTCTGGGTAAGTAATATTGATACTGTATTGATTTGTTACAGGAAGTCTTGCATAACACTTTATCTTGATTTTAGATAACTTATTAAATCGGTTCCTTGTACAAGAATCTTTAAATAAAGAGCATTGAAATTGTTAATAGTAAACTTTCCCCAATTTAACTACTTATAGCAAGGGAAATGTACTTTTTTCTGAATTGTTTTTTCTTTAGTTGGGAAGAATGTTACCTAGAGACTAAACAATGCGACCTCATGGCAGTCAGTGCTCTTGAAATATTGGACTAGAATTCACATCCAAATATAATACGATATTGATAACAAGATATTGCTTCAGAAAGATTGGAACTTAATCTGAGTTTGTTTGGTCACCTTCTGATTTAAGAGTAAATACGTTAAAATATGCGTATACAGGATGTAAAATATACATTGGTATGTAGTCTGTCTACAATGCTTAAAAATTAATGATACACGCATACAGGTAAAATGACACAATAGCAAAATGTCTGACTGTTTAAAAAAATTATGCTTTAAAACATGTCATGGTCACAATAATCTAATCAAATAATAATGAACCATAAGTATACTTCACATTACTATAGAAAGTAACTGTCCCAGTCTATCTTTCACTGCTAGATGCCAGTCTTACTAAATAAATGATCTGAGTTTATCCAATTAGCCTGGACAGTTGAAGACTCGCATAGCTGCCTTCCAAGTCTCAAACTGCAAGAGCAGATCACTAGAAAAGCTGTATTCTGATTATGATAAAGCATATGATAATAACCCTAGAAAAAAACAGTAGAGTGGGCTTGAATAAAACAAGAGTGGAAATATATCCATTCACATAGTAGGACTCAGGGTGTGATTTGTGGTAAGACAATCTCAAGATTTTCTCACTCAGCTCTGTGAGAAACCTGGCTTTGATGCAAAGGAGAAAATCCACTATTTAGCACTATTATTCAGTCTTCTGTCTTAAACTATCATAATCAATAGCACTTTTAGGTGTTCTTTTAAGGCAGATACCAAAAGATATCTTGAAAGGTATGTGAGAGTTGACCATGCAAAGCTAAAAATGAATTTGTACCAACAGGTTTCACTACTGTAGGGCCCTCAAATATCAATTGCAAGAAAATTGTCTAAGCAGATTGAATTCAGTCGGCTTTTTTACTTGCAATGTTTGCAGAACAAATGAAGCTTTTTCTTTGTTCCATCTTTGTTCATACCACAATATGCATCATCTATGTAAACCAAAAAGAAAATAAGAATATTTTACTGTATTGTTACTATTTGAAGTTTATTGTATTTTTTGTTTATGTTTTTCCTTTGCAATTCTAACAATTCCCAGAATTAATGTAAATACACATAAACTGAAGTTGTTTCTATGGTTGTTTAGATTTAACATAAAATACATAAACAGGACTTGAATCAAGGGATTAGAACTCACATGTTTCTTCTAAGTTAACACTCCAACAGCTTGCTTAGATATGTTTTCTTATGGTTTTCTCAAAGCTTTAGTGGAAAGGATAGAAAGTGATACTCCTACACTTAAGTCATTCTGTAGGGCATCTCTTTCTTTGAAAAAAAGGAAATGTAGGATTAGTCACCCACAGGCAATGGAGGACAAGCATTCTATTGTTTGCATTTCACAGGAAAGACAATTATATAAAAATGAAACACCATTTTAAGTTGTCTCTTAGAAGAGTGTAGCAGGAGCACAGCACTTTGTGAGGATCACAGTTTTCTGAGATGAGTAGCAAGACTTTGAGGATTAGCCATTGAGTAACTTTCAGGCACTTGGGAGAAGGAATGCCTGATTTGTGGCACTCACTTTCATTTTGGTGGAAACCAGCTTCTATCCTCACCAGATATGAAGGAGTTCTGGACACCAAGCAGGTATGATGAAGTACCTCAAGAACTTTGAAGTTAAAATATGCGGAATCCTCCAGAGGTCAGACCAAATAACCATTTTCGTTTATAGGGAATTGTCAATGAAGGTCCATTCTTCACATAAGACCTTGCATATTTTGGATCTTTTCTTAAATTCAAAACAGGACATACCCCCTCCATAATACTAGATTTCTGTACCTGCACCACAAGTCATAGGATGAGTAGAAAGACACTTAAAGTAGTCATTAGGTAACTGAAAAGGTGAAGGTGTGTTTCAAATATTGTCTTCCTCTGGGATGACAAATCTTAGATTGGCCTAGTCTGGGGGTAACATACTCCCCTTGAGTTCTCAGAGCTAAATTATTTCCTGGAGTTAGGTGTTAATGTCCTGAATTTAAAAAAGAAAAGAAAAGAAAAGAAAAGAAAAGAAAAGAAAAGAAAAGAAAAGAAAAGAAAAGAAAAGAAAAGAAAAGAAAAGAAAAGAAAAGAAAAGAAAAGAAAAGAAAAGAAAAGGGGACTGATTTTTCTTTCAGAAAGGGTCATGGTAAATTTTAAAACAAGATACTTTTTCTCACAAAGGACACATGTTCAGTTCTGTGTTTTAAATAACTCACCAGAATACATTGAAGGGGTTGGATATTTTTATGTTTTTTAAGAGGTTTTTGGCATTTTATATCACTAGGCATGTTTTTTTGGGAGTACAATTTAACTTTCTTAAAACTTTTCCATTACAGCTATGATAGTTCTTGAACTGGAGAGTGCAACAGAAGAGTGAACATACATGAGTATCATTCTGTTACCTAAAGGGGAGGCCCCTTTTCATCTCTGGAAAAAGAAATTTAGATTATCTAGCTCTGTCATTTGTCACTTTTAAGGCTTATTTTTTCAGCATGTACTCATAAATACAGGCTTTTGGATAGGTTTGCTACCAAAATCTTTGTGACATTTCAGGCACCTCTAGGCTCTAAAACAAGAACTTTCGAAAAAATGAAGTTCATAAAGCAGTAGTCAGATTCCTCTTATCTGAACTTACATTCCATTATAGAAATACCACTAGGTCATAATGACAGTCCTATATGTCTGTTGGTGTATAAATCCTTGGATTTTAATGAAACTATGAAACTATACCATGGAAGATTTTTAATCTTCAGAATTTGAGATGTGCCTTAAAAAGTATCTTGGTTAAAAAAAAAGATAAAAAAAAAAAAAACAACAACCAAACAACAACAAAGGTAAACTAAAGTAACAACAAAAGCCAGATTTCTGCTTGTCAAGATATGCTTAATGTTTTTCCAAAAGACCTCTTCTGAACGATGTTTGGCTTTTCCAAACTGTGTTTGCTTCTGTTTTCTGAAATATAGCTATAGGTCTATGCATATTTTATCTCTGCTCTTTTAATGCTATTTCTAGCTAATTATACCAATACAAGAAGCCTAAAGCAAATATGATTTTATCAGTTTATAATATGAAAAGTATCTTGCCCTCAGTGTATGCTAAGATCTGTACACGCTATTATTATTAGCAAGCACTCCACCTACTGGTTCAAATTATGCCAGGCAAGTAACCAAAAAAATAGTCATGTTCTAATAAGAGCTTCACTTCCTAAAGGAACAATAATTCTGATTCCCAGTACTTTAAGTATTTATACATCTTCTATGGAACCAATCAGGTATACATATGCCTTTAAACCGCTATTCACACTCATTAGCAGAATTCAACTAATTTGCTCTCACAGATGACTATCCTAACTAATATTTCCCAACCTTAGCTGTGAATGTCAATTAAATATGTGCATTAAATAAAAAGCAAAAGGTACAAAATCCATGAGATGTTTTTATTTTGGTATTTCTTATGTATGTGATCTCTATAAATGAATTTTAAGAGAAGGACTTAAAAGCTCCATAATAAAAATGCAGCCTGGGATAGTAAAAGTAACCACTGAAAAATATGTAAATGCTGATCAAGCTCTTAATTCTTCATCTTCATAATCTTGATAAAGTCAATAGAGGAGAAAATACTTTAATACAGTGGTGAGCTTTTTAGCAGATTAAGATAAAATAAACCATTTATATTTAAGCAGTTTCAGTAAAATAGGCTTCCTTTTTTAAGATACACACACACGTACATATATGTATCAGCACCATCTCTATTTTTTTTCAGTACAACTTGTTATGCAATTATTTGCTTATAATCTACATAATGGCTGGATATTATTTCACACACACACATTTCCCACTGGAATCTATGGACATTTGCGCATTCAGGGAACTCTTCTGTTCATGTATGGTTTAATACAGTAAATGATAGGGACTCATAGATTAAATCAGATTAGGTACGGATGCAGAAGCGAGAGCTGCACCAAAATAACATTACTTTAAGAAACTGTTGCAAGAGAGCATGTTATTTTTCCAGACATAAATATATTGCAGTGTATATGTTTCCTAAAAGGTCACTTGAATTTTGTTATCAAATTTCCATCAAGTACAAAATCAATAATGAGATGTCTTAAGCATGTTCATTTTCATTGATATAATGAGGTCTTCTGCTTCCAGCAACTTTATGTAGTGTTAACTGAAACAAACACTGATACAATATGGTACCATGTGATAGGAAAGTCATGCACTAAGGTCTAAAGATTGTCTTTCCTGCCCATTCCAGCTGCTGTGTTTCAATACTGCCTAGGAGCCTGACATAATGGTACACATGTCAATATCAACAAATGCAGTTGTGGATGAAGTAATTCTTTACAGGAAATTTAATTTTTTACAGGAGTTTTAGTGTAAAAAAAAAAAAAAAGTATTCCACTAAAATAAACATAAAACAAAGAATGTGGAAACACAGCACAAATCTACCCAACAAAATTTACCTGACCCTTTAAAGCTCACCAAAACATGACAGAAGATCCCCTTGATAGTCTGTATGATATATATGTTCTGAGACTGTGCTGCCCATATGTTCAATAAAACTGTTGAATCTCAAAGTTATAATAATTTGCAACGAGGTGCCAGAACCAATTATTAAATATCATATGATCCAGCAGAGATGAAATAAAAATATACAGGGTCGATTTTGCTGGCTCTGAGTGTTATGAAGATTATAAAATACTTAGAATTGCAGTTTAACTTAAGGGGAGTCTTAAACACTTCCTTATGTTTAAATTTTGCTCACAGCAGAATATCAGAAGCCAAATGCAGATGGTACATTTTTCTAGGTACAAAGAGAAGATTGCCCTTATCGTTATTGATTTGAATATCAATTTAGTAAAAAAAAAAGCTATGCTATTATGATATCTTTTAATAGCATAAACCTTTGTTCAAAAGAGCAAGTGACAGCCAAAAGTACAATTCAAGTGAGAAAAAAGGTACAGTGTGATTAGATCAGTGAATGATACCATCTCAGCCAAATAGCTGCCTATAGTGGGGAAAAAGAAGACACTTAGGACTAAGTGTAAACAGTCATTATTTATTTACCATGACATCTCTTAAACATGAATGAGTGAATGTTTTAAATACTAGTCCCCATCTTTTAGCCAAGGTCAACTGTTTCACACTGGTCTGTGCTTCAAGCTGTAAAACCTGAGGTTGACCTGAGATGTTTATATATTTTTTTAATTGTTATTAAATACCAGAGAAGGGGTTTCACTGAAATGATTACTTGCGAAATTTCCCATAAAACCACACAAATGTGCTTTCAGATTAACTTCAGAGCGTTTCCCTACTGTGAGTGTCTAAGAACTAAATACTTTGTTATACATTAGGACAAAAAAAAGTGTTTTATTTCTGCCAGTGGATGCAACCTTGATCTTAATGTATTATGGCTGCAAGCATCAAAATGCTGTTGCTGCAGAAAAAAATGTATTTCTGCCCTCAGTTATTGGAGCACTGCAAGAATAGGACCATGTTTGTCTATGTATGTTTACAGCACCTGTCAGCCGATACACGAGAAACAAGAAGAATAATGTAAACTGATCCCTGCCTTTTGCTGAATATTTAATGCAGTCTGCTGGAAAGAAAAGCACAAGCATTCTACTTTTCCAAAGCCTGTCTTCCTTGCCCTCTTCTAATTTTCTCTGGGGAGGGATGGGTTTCGAACTTGGTCACTGCGTGTGCCCATTTGCTTCTAGATCTTTACTTTTCAGTCTTGGCTTTCTTCCTGTCTCCTGAAACTAAATTTAATTCATTTCAGCCACCTCACAGCAGACTTGTGTGTATATATTTTCAAGGAAATTTGATTGTCTGTATAGATTTTTAAATCAGCTTTCAGATCAAGTTCAGAAATTTGCAAACTGTTGTGTTGTTGCGTCAGGCAATAGTGGAACACAGACCTCAGATGCACATCACCCAGTACTATAAAGTGATCTTTAAATGAGACAACTAGGGCATAAGTAGATTAAAGTGGCCAATAATGGGAAAACAAGTGCCCATTCCAAGAGCAATTGCAAGAAATTTAAGCCTCAGGAAGTTACATTATATATTTTATTAAATTGAGGGTATATTCACACTTATTGTGGCTTGAAATTTGAACCAGTATTTTCTGTCTTTGGTTACCTTACTTTAGGATTCCTTAATGGGCTGAAGATGTAATGCATAATATCATATGTCTGCTTTAAGTTTGCAAGTTAGTTTCTCAAAAGTTGTAATTTAATTCAAATTGACAACTCTACAATAAACCACTGTTATCTCATAGCAAACAGTATCTGAAGTAAAATGCATGTAACAAGACCTGACGAGTCTAACAAAATCCCACTTCTTTGTCATTTTAACCTTGTTTGCAACAGAAAAACATCTAATTTTGAGCAGCACTACCAGTTAGCACTATGTAAAACACTAGCTTTTGAAAAGGTTTAAATCCCATATGTGTTCAGAGCCTGCTGTTTTTCCAATAATCAAGAGAGAATGGAAAAGAAATTGAGCATCCCATTGATGTACAAAGAATGAATTTATACATTCGCCAAAGGAATCCTTTTTAAAAGTCTATCTTAAGTGTTACCTGTTTACATAGGAAAATAGAGAATCTGATCAGTACCAGACAAGATAAACTGTGTCAGGGAAAAATCACTTCAAAAATTACATGTGGTGCTCTATGTAAATTGCGAAACATCACAATTTCTAAGAGGCTAAAGATTTGGTTAATCAAACAAAATGAAGGAGGCACGGCCTCTCCATCTCTTGAATATTGAAAGAACCAAAGGTTGCTTTGCCAGTCTCAAGACCAACTTCTCCATGAGTGCCAAATACATTCTCTAATGTAAGATTGATTCAGAAACTGTACTGAGTCCGGCTGGCTACCTGCAGAGAAGTCACTGCAGTTAGTTCCAGATGGAAAATATAAAAATAATTATTTTCTGTGATTGCTGATTTGTTTAGCAGCTCCGTGGTTCCACCTTCCTTAAGCTTGGAATATTCTCCTGGGAACCTCATAATGACTCTTTATGTGAAGATGCTTCTGCCAGTTTTGGGAGAAGAAGAAAAGAGGCAAACCTGATCTGATGCCACTCTTTTCCCACTGCTATTTTAGTGTATTCTTATGGAAAGTAACCTTTTATCTCCTTTATGCAGCACTGTCCTGCAATAATGCCTATATTGCTGAAAAAAATAATTAAAAAAATATTTCTGACACAGTGCCACCAATTGCTAGGTGCTAGAGATGAATATATAGTCTCACAAATTTTAAAGACTGATGCTTATAGAAAGGATAGGTTTCTTTGAATGCCAGAAGTACTCTTTCTTGCAGGATTATCATGATCTTGGTTTTGCAATAACAATGTATTTGTGATTTAATTTGGTTGTGTAATTTGGTAAGAATTTGGAGAGCTATTGGATTAAAAGTTGTAAAAGATGAACATATAATTAAAACTCTGAAAATTGTAGCATAACCCATTATATTCCAGCTTTGTCTTGGACTATGTCACATTTAATGTTGTGTTTGCCTCTGTCAGTTTGGTAGTTTTCAGAAGTTGATCCTCTGTCAATGAAGAGCATTGCAAATTCAAAATGTGTCAAAGAGAATTACATATTATTAGTTCTATGTGCATTCTTTTATCTGTATGTGTATTCAGACACACATACATACAAATATGTATATGTATTATTTAACTTCTAAATGCTTTGGAGTTATTCTAAATGTCCATAAAAATACAAACATTTTCTCTGACCTGTTGTTTCTGTTAATAGCAAGCAGTATACAACACCATATGCAGCACAGGTTAAGAAAAAGCTAAAGGTGAAAAGCTTTTACAAATCTTTTGCATACATCAATAGGGGGTCCTTTCTGATATTTACTCCATGTACATATTAATGTACAAGGTTTTATTTTTTCTGATAATGGTATTTTTATTCATCTTCCTAGTGAATATTCATAACTTATGTTTCACCACACTGTAAAAACATGGTGCAATTCCCAGTATGGAGTGACTTTTAGTATAGAAAACATTATTCACAGATGTCAGTGGCAGGAAGGAGTGATTCACTGTATTGTGGAAAGGGAAGCTGAGAGTGATACACTGCTAAGTAAGCTTAGGTTATTTAGATCTGGCAGCTGATTTCAGATGCTACCTCACCATACAGTCAACAGTCTTTGAAGGCATTTTAGAGTACCTGAGCCACCTCTGTCTTTTAGCTCTGCTCTTCTGATGAAGACAGCTTAATGTGACACCCTCCAATTAAAAAAGCCTAAAGGAGGTTGAGATGTTACACTGTTGTAGAAAATATGCACTTGATGCTTGAAGGCAGAAAAATAAAAAAACTTGAATTAGGACTGATAGCATTAATCAACCCATGAGGTTGTTTTTCTTATTTAAGAGAATGTTTTTAGTTTCTGAAATACCCCAAACTTTAGATTATCTATCCTTCACCCTAGCTTAGATTTCACTGAAGACTAGAATACTTTTATGTGTCTCTAATGAAAGGTGTGGACACTAAGAAGTAATTAGGACTGATTCCATACCCAGTGGAGTAAACGCAAGGATTGACTGATTCCTGTGGCTATTGCTTCATCTCTATACTCTATTTTCAGTCACTTCCTAAGACCAGTTCTTCTCTACCCCTATAAGTTTTGCTGTTAGTAATCAACAGAAGTCAAGTAAGGATAGAGAAAAAGTTTGGAACAACAAGTAAATGTGAATATAAATACTAGCAGCATTCATTTCTTAAGACTAAAAGTTAGGTTGTGAGAAATAGAAGAAAAGCACATTGTGAGAAAAATGTCTTTGAGCAAATGTACTATGATTAAGATTTCTATGCAATAGAAAAAAAATCCTATAAGCTGCAGATGATGGTTGCATTTTGTGTTACTTGTTTGAGCCATATATGTCAGTCAAACTCAGCATAAACTTTGTACATGATTGTTTTGATTGAAAAAGGATCTATTATCTGTGTAAAAGCACTTTTTTCCTTTTTGCTTGAAATCCTCCTTTCTCTAGTTCCTTCGCTATTCTACAGGCTAAGTCTGAGTCAAAAATTTACAGGGAAATGTCTGTCATCCCTCTGCCCAGCTGACTGAGCTACTTCAGTTTCCTTGTTCCAGGCATTTAACTGAATGAAGGGAAAACAGCAGGTCTGTGACCTTTCTTCACCGTCAATGGAAGATATTACTATGATATCACATAACTCTTTATTAATGTTCCATTGAAGTTATGGTTTAGTCAAGAATTTGTAGAAAAATCATAAATCTATTTTATAGGAAGGGAAGAAAGGAGCAATTCAGCATCTAAATTTCAGCCTTGTTTTGCGCCACCTGCTGAAGAACCTACACAAATAAACCTCCAAAGAATTTTAGCTTTTGTAAAGTCTTATAATTTCTTTATATACTTACATTTGGGATTATTGTTAAATAATAGTCTACTATTATTATTTAGTAGGCTAAAATAAAAAATAGGTAGTTCAAAAAAAAGGTGTTCAACTCTGAATGGACAATGTATGCCACTATTAGAATCACTACTGACAGCTTCAGAAAGCACTGGTTTTCTGTTTAACTGTAACCATGTAATAAAAAGCTTTTAAATTTGCATACTGGTTGAAGGCTTTTGATTTAGAACTAGATGTTTTTCTTCTGCTGAATTATCTCCTTCATAGCTTCCTTTACATTTTATATGTGTAGGCCACAAAAAAAAAAGAAAAAATTCACATCATGCTTTGAGTACTTTTCTCTCTAGCAATCTGTTTCTTAACATAATGCAAGCACACATGAGTGGAGCCAAAGCTAGTCTGGTGTCCAGAATGAAACAGAAACCAAGACAGCTAGTCTGGTGTCCAGAATGAAATAGAAACCAAGACAGCATTCTGCAACACTAGCTACGGTCTCACAGGTGTGAAAGTGATCTGTCGAAATTGCCCTATGAATACTTGAAAAATGAATGGGGACAGTGAACCTGAAAAATGGATGGGGACATCTCAACACAATGCATGTTGAATCCTTCTTGACCTTAGGCTACACTCTTGTCAGTCCCCTCTCCACAGACAAATAAAAGTGCAATTAACTCCTAGACCTTTGAAACCTCACACAGTTAAGAATAATAATGTTTAGTTGTACTCTTTTGGAAGAAAATTTATAGTCACAGACTATGGAAGAAATTATATGCAGGTGGGCTGCCATAATTCAAGAATTTGACTTCATTTAGCACAGGAAGCTGAGGGTGTGAAAACATTAATGCTGACACACTATCCAGATGGCTAGTTTACCATGTGCAAGAAGACAGTACGGCAGTGATTATGCTGGAGCCAAAAATTACACGTGGAGATGGAACAAACTTCAAAAAGTCAGTCTCTTAAATGTGCCATTATACAAATTAATCTAAACTGATATGTTCATCTATTGCCCTACTAAAATATTGCTGATAGAATATTACAGACAAGCTGTTCTGAAAACCATGATATTCTTTCATTGCTATTTTTACAGTGACTAAGATGCTCCATCAGAACCTTTTCTGTATATCCATTCTTCGTAGTATTGTATGAGAGTCAGCCTATGTGCTTAAAAAACATGGATGCGTGTTACAATGAACATGGCAGGTGAAATGAATATTAGCACATTTTAATAGGCTTTCTAAAGCACAGGAATTTTGTTACTTTTGAGCAAGACAAGAAATCGTAAAAGAACATTCAGATTCCTATAGTTTCTTGTTCAAACCTCTTAAGAACTAACTAGAAGTTCCAGTCCTGAGCAAAATTATCTTCTCCTTGATTAGGAATTATTATCTTACTCAGATGAGTAGTTTAGTTCAGTTAGCTGTTTCAAAAACTGGTTTGGTTGGGTTTTCTTGGTGTTTTTTTTTTTTTTTTTTTTTTGTTAATTTTGGCTATAGTTATACCAAATAGTTATTAAACTGAAGCAAGTTAGCTTTGAAAATATTTGCCAGAATTCTCCTTTGAAAATTCTGAAACTGGAATAATTCTGAATTTCTAGAAACCACTTCCTAGGATTAATGGTAGCAATGTGAATTGGTTTATTTTTGCTTATGAAAACAATGGCCCTTTTGAAGAAGGTGTTATTTTCCTTTATGGATATTGCACTCCTGCAGAAGTTTTAAAGCATAAATCCCCATGACTGACATAGCTGAAAGCAGTAGGCAGAGTGATGTACTATCTATGAAGTCCAAACATTTCGGTGTGTACTTTTATAGCACTTAACCTGATGGGGCTCCAATCCCAAATGAGGGTCCAGAAATAATCAGAGTAGACAACAAAATAATTTTCTTGTTTACGTATATGTTTGGAAAACAAGGATAACTCTCTTATCAATGTAAATGAAAATTAACTCTATTCCAGCTGAAAGCAGAACAGCATTCTATGAAGATATAGCATATCTTTGTCTGATACAGCTCAAAATATCTGAATTTGGAGTTAAAATTTAGTTGTGTGTGAAGCACAATTGCATCAGACAGTAGCTTAAGTGAAAGATGCTGAGAGCAGATTTTGTGAAACAGGGCTCACTTCATGAGAAAAGGAGACTGAAATGCAGTGTTGAACATGTGGTGGATAGTTTGTTTTCAAAATAAAACTCCCAATTTATTAGAAATGTCTACGTGGTCCTGAAGATTTTAAGAATTTTACAAAATGTTTGTCTGCCCAAAGCAAGACGATTCACTAAATCTGAAACCAGAAACTCATGCTGCAAACATAGCACTGAAAACCCTGTGGACAGGTCAATTTCCTTAGCTTGCTCCATTGCAGGTAGGTATGTTCAATCGTCATTTTATTCCTTGAATTGTGTATGTACAATGGATGTTACTATTTGGTATTCTGTTTCCTTTTCAGTGCATACTATTTAATTTCTGTTTTAAACACACACACACAAAAGAAATACATGTTTTTTCAAAATTCTTTGACTAACTATATTTATTTTTTGTTTGCTTGTTTCATAGCAGAGGTAAGAGTAATGTCACCCATTTTCAAGACTGAAATGAGGGAAACAGATTTTAGATTCAAGTTAATGTCTGTTGTTCTGTTAGGACTGCCTATTCATGATGTCCAACAATGTTTCCTTGTTTTCATGTACTTCTTCATTGATGTCTCTATCTGAGTTGTTGCTCACTTAATTGTTAGAATATAAGCTTCCTGGGGTGGACACCACCATTTTTTTTGGTGTTAGTGCAGAACTAAGTGTAATGTGATTCTACTACATGACATTTAGAACAGCATTTAGTGAAGGAATTGAAAATACAAGAAACTGATGTCTTTTCAATCTCCTTGTTCTTGGAAATGGCTAAAACTGTTTTAGTTTAATTGTTTCAGAATTATAAGACTAAATTAGACACTAAGAAAGAAAAATTACAGCCTACAACAGTAAGCCTGGCAAAATTACAATTAACTGAAAGCAGCCACATAAGGAAAAATGTCAAGGCAACTCTGAAAATAGGTCTCATACTCCTCACAATAATGGGACAACGCAAACATTTAGGCCAACTGCTCAACTTGCAAGCAGTAAACAACTTCTAGATTCAAATTGGAACAAAAAAAAGAAAAAAAGAAACATTTTTTTCCTGCCTGAGATCAGTTTCTAAATTCTAATATGGGCATTTGTGTGCACTTAATGAATGGCTTTTTGGAAGTTTCCTCAATCATTTTGCAAGGCGGTTTTGTGGTAAAAGGAACGTTAGTCACTGTTTTCTACACAAGTGCCAGTAGATATTGGCACACAACCTTTCTTTACTAAATTTTAGTAGAATCACTGCTGGAAAAATTAATCTGTGAAAGTCAGATCACATGGACCTAACCTAGTTGAGACCCATAAAACTGTCTGGATTACCTTAGTAGGAACCAACAAAGGCTGTCTGCTGACCGTAAACAGGAGAGGGAGCTCCAGAGATGCAAGAGCTATTCATGATGTTCTATTTGGTAATATAGACAATTCAGAGAATTTTCATTTACATGAAGAAAATGCCACTAGAGGCTTTGAGTTAAATATCAGACACATGACAGACGTCTTGTCTTGGAGAGTTAGCTGATTTTGTTTTGTTTTCATGTGCTTTGTGAAATCTTCCTGTAAACCACTCTTGCCATTCAGAGCTTGAGTGTTACTAGAGTTTAAAATGCTAGTCATTGAATTGCTGCATAGTTGCTGTGTGTATTGGATAAATGCAGTTACAGTACAGGCATAGTATTAATTGACATGTACCACACCAAAGTCCATCTTATTTCCCTGTAATGGAAAAAGAAAACAGCTATGTTGTTCTAAATACCATATATGGTAAATTATTGGATATTGACTTTTGTGGGCAGGCAGTATTTTTTCAAATTCTTAAGCCTAAATGGTTTTTATAGTAATCATGTTTATCCCTCTCTGGCTTTTATTTCAAATTCAGACCTAAAGTGTATTTTCTGGTTCATGAAGCTGCCATACACAACAGGAAGAAAATTAGATGAGTTATGGTTTCTCTGCCACACAAGTACATCATAGAGGAGTTGTATACTAGAAAATGTTGAATTCTTCTATTTGGCCTGTTAAGATATCTGCCTTCCATTTGGTTTGGTGAAAGCTCTTGTTCTAAGCTAACATGATTACTTCTTTGTTTTCTTTCTTCTAACTTTTTGACACGTATTTTTGAAAACTGTATTTTGAAAAACATAATTTTGATTAATCATCAGTTTAGCAGAAATAAGTAGGAACATGTTGCCTTCAGGGACCTCCTACATAATGCAAGAAATGATAATGAAGGACCATGTGCAAGCAAAAATAATAATAATAATAAATGTATATGCCTTTTGTTAATGTAATATATTTGATATATAGAATTTTCAGTGAAACTCACACTGGACTCTGTTGCCAAACTCTTCTGTGCATCTTTCTTGTTTCACAGGTCTAATATCAAGTGCAGAGGAAAAGCAGTGACAAGGTGGGATTTTTAGTAAAAATATCAATGCAAGGAGTCTAGAAGAAAGAAAAGCTATAGGATCAGAAAAAGCCAGTACTAAGTAGCTGTTTGAAATTATTTTCTAATTGGACCAACATTTGCCTGTCCACATTTCAAAAATCTATGAAGTATGAATTAGTTAATTATTCTAAAAGAGGACTGAGTGGATCCTTTCTCTCCATACTGGTTTTAGACATAGAACTTGTTGAGAAATATGTTGAGAACTTGTTTAGTTGTAATATTACAAAATATTTTACCTTTGTGACTTCTTTTCTGTTTTACAGGACAGGAAGTCAAGCTTAAGGGCAGCTTAAGCTCTCTTATGAGTATATCATACTTTAACAGAATTCTTTACATAAAATTCTTTACATAAAATCACGTTTACATATTTACAAATACGCTACGTTAAATCTATAGAGCAAATGGAGACAGTGCGTTTGTATCCAAGAGCACTGTATATACCAAGATCTGTCATTATTATTCACTTCACTTTCTAAGTAGTCAATTTTGCATGACTATTCAGGAAACTAAACTGAATTAGCCCTTTTGACCTCAGGAGCCTTACACAGTTAAATATTTATGAAACATCAGAACATGATAGTGGCTATTATGGCTCCTCAATTTTAGCAATTAATTTTATTGACAGAACAATAAGGACCGCTTCTTTAACAGTGTGGCAACATCATAATTCACTTTCTATTTGTTTAACAAAAAACCAAACCAACCCACTGCATCTTGCTTATACAAAATGGGCAACCTCTATCCTGATAAAGCTCTCCTAAAAAGCCATGTGAGGCCATGTATGTATTTCACCATATGTGAGACTGCCATGTTGTCATAGAATGTTATGCTTTCTTTCTCAACACATTAAAGATAATCAATATATTTTTTAAAAGCACACAATCATTCACTGAATCAATCGAAAACTTTTTCATGCCATTTAATTTGCTTAATTTAACTCTCTCTAACCATTCTACTCTTGTGTTTTGATTTTACTCTGCACATTGAATGCTGTGTTTTGTTTTCAACAGATGTGACTTTGAGTGCACTGGAGAACAATTTATGCATTAGACTCAGAATTTTTAATGAATGTGCCCTCTAATGATTTCTTCAGTCTAAGCAGACACTTAAAAAGTGACACTGAAACCAAGAAAAAATACTTAAAGGATCAGTTACATCTAAAATGATGAAATCAATAACAATATTTTCTCTGGGATTCTTTCTCTTCGATAAGCAAAATCTTAAGTTAAAAGCCACATTAAAATTTAATCACAATCTGTGTGCTTTAGCAATTGATAATTTCTGGACATCTGTCTTCTGTTTTGTTAAAGTCTTGTATTCCTTCTGGTTTTGTCTTGTCTTTCATAGTAAGATAAGGTACATTAGAAATTTTCAAAAAAGGAAAAGCATTTATAATTTATGCTAGAAAATGCATGACCTATACATCTTTATCTTTTTTTCCTTTTTGCACAATCAATTCTTAACCATAGTATAAATAAAGGAAAATTATAACCTCAAAATAATCATGTTGAAAGATAACAAAAAAAAATTAGCTCTCCTATGACCAGCAACTAAAAAGATTTCTTTTTCTCAAATTAATGTGCATTGATTCTATTTATCCTAAATGAAAGCAAAGTTTATTATAGTTAGTTTATATGAGTTATTTAATTTTTCTAAGTGTGTTTTGCTACATCTTAGATATTTTTAACAATAACTTGGTCTTAGAATAATTGTAAATGCATAGGAATGATGTTAATTGCATTCGTGCATATTCCTGAAAACTTTTGCTTTTGGAAGGATTGGCTTAAGTGCTAAAATGGCCTATTTTGTAATCTAACAGCAGATTTTATAGGAACAACTACAGCGATTGCTCCTGTCCCTTGCTTCCTCTCCACCTAATTTCTCAGAGGAGGAGAATAAAGAAAGATTATTTTTCACAGAACTTCCTCTGATTACAGCTCCATTCTGTGATCACCTAACATGTCTGCAGAGACTTGCAGTGATAATGTAGTATTTATTATAGGAGGACTATTTAGGAAAATCAATATGTTCAATGTAGGCTGTGCATTTAAGTCTTGAAGGCTGAAATAGCTGACATAGTGATCATACTATAGTGTCTTGTGGTAAAACATTTTTCACTCTATTTCAGTGTTCTTGAGTTAATCAATAAGGTTAACTAATTTGTCAGGAGTAGGGTCAATAAAATTTGTACTTGTTCAATATCAGAAATAATGTAAATGCTTGTATTTACTTTTGTCATACTTTGCATCAGATGCTAATTAATTAAACTTCTGCTGAAATTAATAAATAAGTAATAATTAGATACACACATTAAAAAACATAATTCAAAATGAAGCAGATTGCTGTTTCTTGAAAATATAAGTATCCATATAGTATGTCAATTAAGAAAAAAACTGAAATATTCCAAATATGTCCACAATATGTCCAAATATGTCTGCAATATGTCCAAATGTATGCACAATATTACAAATTTCAGACTATTGCATATTTTAGCATATATATTGTTTAGAATATGTACATTGAAGATGATTATTCTGAAAATGTTGGAATTGTGTACACTGATTTTTTAAAAGAAAATGAGTTGATTTTTTTAATTTATTTTATGCATTAAACATCTGGATGCAATATCAGGTATTTTTTTTAAGCTGTAATTTATCACACATTCTACAATCTGGAGAAATGAAAACTACCAAAATTTTTGTTGTTCTTCTCCTGTGCTTTTTAGATACCTTAAAACTGGCCTCAAAAATTATTAGTTTTCTATTATCGTTTAATTTGAAGCATGTTTTAAAAATATTTTCCCATCTTATTTGTAGGAACCTTAAGCATTTTCATCTTTCCTTCATCAGTTGCTTTTGACAATATTTCTATTTTGTGTTTTGTTGAAGTGCATTTTTTGGTCAACCATCTTGAGTTTTTTTATTGAAAGTCTTCATTCTTTTTGTACTACTGAATAAGATACAGAGTGAAAGTCTTTTTTAGAACAGAATAAATAACTATAAATATTTAATATTTATCAGGCACTGGAAGAATACGAAATGTTGTTTCTTGACGAATGATACATCCTACAGTTTTATTACAAGCATGCATTCTTTGTAGGATTGAAACCTATGTAATCATGTCTTAACTACTCCCTTTTGGTTTACTGTTCGTGTTTTTTGTGGGTTTTTTTGTTTTGTTTTGTTTTTTCTAATGCTAACACTTTCTTTTTAAGTGAGTCTTATGTGGTTTATGGTGTTACTTTCTCCTTAATATCTATGAAGCTTAATAATATTTACATGATCTCTATTTTTTTCCTCAATAAATCTATATCATATTATCAGTTTGCATTTTCAGACATAAACACAAACATATATGCTGAATGATTCATGAATACAAATACTTTCCTTTTTTGTCTTTTTTAAAGAGTTAAAGAGACTAAATAATTTCAAATGAATGCACTAACTGTCTGCTTTTCTGAAAGCAAAAGCCAAATGAGTGGTTAAAAATATTGCAAGTTTGAAAATGCAAATGGTGTTATCCAAATATGCAGCCATATGTCCACAAGACACTCATTTTTTGGAAAATTTGTAAGGCTTTGAAGAAAAAATATATTTAGAGATTCATGGCCCTGCTCCCCCCACCACCTAAATGTAATTAGAAAACAACCACATTAAATGAAATGTCAGTAGTACTAGTAGTGTTGCCTTTATTGTATGTTACGTATTTTTCTTATAGTAGCACAATTGCTATATTGAAGGAAAATGCTTTAATATGCTATAAAATTTTATGTAAAGTTGTGATACTTCTTCATATACCATTTTATTTTCTAATAGCTAGTTTTTCTAAACATCTGAGGAGCTAGTAGAGGCTCTTCAGGTTTAGACACTCACCAAAACTTAACATAAATTAGTTTGTGTAATTTATGCTGCAAAGTTTATCTAACCTTTACACAACTTTGCTCTGCTGATCACAGCATCAGTAACAATAGAGGATATGAGGCCAAATCCAAGTGGTTAAACCCCTAGCAGGAAAATATCAATTAATCTTTTTCAATGGAGTTGAAGTATGGGTAATCCTCTCATTAAATAGTTTGAACTTTTCTCCCAGTAAACAAAAGAGGGATAATGAGTGATGTGGTCTGACTTGTTTACATGGAGAATCTTCAAGAGGCTTAGGCTCAGCTTCTCAACACAGGGTTCTTCATAGTCACTTGTCACTAATTGCCCTTTTTAAAGACATTTGTGTCAGTTCAGAAATTCCAAAAAGAAAATGTTTTCTGGTTTTTAGAATGATGATAGAAAAGCCAGTATTTTTATCTCTAGTAAACATTAATTTCACTGTTTGGAAAATTAATTTCTGAATTAATTAGTTAATGATATTTTATAACTTGTTGGAAACCTTAAAAAGTACTGCATTACGTTTCAGTGATGGCTCAAATATTTTAGGTAAACACAGGTTGCAAAGAAATCCTTCGGGGTAGTTTATTTTGACTTGAAACATGAACAAGAAAAAAAGATATTTTCTGGTTTAATTCTTTTACATAAAACTACTGTATTTTCAGATGTATGGATTTAACTTACAATATCTTCTGTGCCTGCTTTCTTCTCAAGCCCAGGCTCAGGGGTCTGGATTTTTATTTACTTTGCCTAAGAATTCAGATAGAATCAGACATGTGAATTTAGTTTTCTGATGCCCTTTCATTGTTCTTCCCAAGACACATTCTCCATCAGCAAGCTCAGTTAACTTGGAACAAGATGAACTGTTTTAGTACGCAGATACAATAACCAATTAAAAACCAGGAAGGTTAAGGAGTTTCAGTGGGGTTTTACTGTGATCATTTATAACATCAGAGCCAGGGACCGATTATACCAGGCACAGAATATAAATGCAACTTAATAATGATCTAATCTTCAACTGCTTCTCTTAGTCTTAAAAAGTTATGTTACATATGCAAGAGGTCCGAAACCTTTTCAAAACAAGGAGCTTCTATTTCTTCTAATATTTGTCTTATGTGCTTTAAAAAAAATAAGTCAATCAAAGAAGTACACTCTGGTCAGTATTTTTTCATTAGATAGAGAACAAAACTTTTAGTATAGCATACAAAAATTGAGATATATAATTTTGTCTGCTATGAGAATTGCTATGATAAAGGGGAAGTTTCTAATTTCTTGCCATTTTCAGATACAGAGAATTTGGAGGCCAGCATATTTGGCATGTTTCATTTAACAATACTGAGCTAATGAAAATTAAATCACTGGGGGGGGGGGAGCCAATGTCATGCTTTCACAGAAAAATGTAGTGGGTTAATTCATCAAAAGTCCCATCTCTCTGCACTGTAAACCAAATCCTGAATTTGCCTGCTTAGATCAGGAAATTGTTTGTTTCGTTTCCATCTGTTATCTCTACATGATGAGGGTTTTTGCTAGGGCAATGTTTCTCCAAATACATCTGAGTGTCTCTGACAAGTCATCAAAATCCTGCACATAAAGAAAACTATGTGTAAGTATAAATACAGGAAAAAAAAAAAAAAGAGCAGGAGCAAAAAGGAAATATAGACAATATACTCTTTAAAATTGTTTATTACCTTCCAGGTAGATGAAGGAAGAGATTTGTAAGAAACAATCTTAGGGGCCAAGCTGTTCTAACAGGTCGGGAGATGGTTCTCCTCAATTCTATTTTCAGAGGCGTTTTGGAGCAGTTACTCTTGTAGCTTAGGTTTTACTCATTTTTCTGAACTGCTTCAGGATTGTTTATTATAATGTATTAATAAGTCAAAAGATCTGAACCCTTATATCAATTATAATTTTATAATTTTCTTCTTTAGGAATGAACCAAAGCTCAGCAGTGTTTTTCCCACTGTCCAGAAACACTGGGACATTTGACTAGAGAATGCAGTTTCCTTGATGGTGTTCGTACTGACAGAGAAGAATAAGCTTAACAGGCATTTAAGCTAAAAAAAAAAAAAAAAAAAAAAAAAAGACAGCTGTTGTTTACATAGAGAAGGAGCAAAATATGAAGGGCACAATTCTTGCTATAAAAGTAAATGTGAATATTTATTATCTGACCAGTTAAATCCTGTTTCCTGAAATACTGTGTTTTATGAAAGAAGGTCATGATTTTCTGTTTCATGATATTAGGATGATCAACTGTCTTCTAATTTAGGCTTCATCTTCTATTGTTTATTCCATATAACCAGAAAATTTCTCCTGAATTGTCTTTGAATTTTGCAAGAAAAAATATACATTTCCCTGTTACTACAACGGTAGCAGCCCTGATGGAAAGTCTTTTTCTCTCAATCTTCTTCCATACACCTCACTCATGATAGACCGTGATTGGTTATTTGGCCTGCATTTGAATGAAATCTAATTTATTCAATTAAAAGAAGAGCATGGATTTTCAGAAAACAGTTTTAAGAACAAGGCTGCTTAGACATGAAAAGGCATATATATATATATATACATCTGATAAATATATATATGCTTAAATGTAAGTAGGAATATTTTAATTGGATTTAATAAGCATCAAGTACTGATATCTTTGTTATTTAAGTAAAAGTCATGTCCCCCAATGCCTTGTCTTTCACTGCCACGTTACCCTCTTGAGCTGCTAGTATAACGAAGATCTCTTATAAGCAGAAACTATACATGCTGTCCTCCTAAAACATTTTTTTTTCATTTTCTGTTTGCTGAAGTCACTTATACCTGCACTGAACTTAGAGAAAAAAAAAAATGTAAAAGATATTGTGTCAGATTCAAAAATTACATTAATAATAATTCATCTGATGGCTATGGGAGTTGTGGTCTCCAAGGTAATTTTTTATCTAGCTGGCTAGCTGAGCATTTAGCCTAGAATTAATCTACATATAATCCTCTCTAGAAATGACGAACTAAGTATTTATGTCACAATTAAGCAACTGATATTTAATAAAGTTTAAAAATCCTTAAGAGCTCAGTCACAGTGAATTTACTACTGCTTGGAAAGTGTCTATGTGCATTCCAGCTACGATTATAGTGCCTGTTGATATGTATATTCAGTGAAAGAACTTTAAGTTGAATTACCTCATAACTGACCTGAATTACGATTTTACAGATGGTGTTTTCTTAAATGTGTCTATCGATGTGTATCACTTCAGACCTTTACAAAATCATCTCAGTTGCAGGACATGTTCTTCATGAAACTGCCTACTATCATGATTCTTCTTGGGCCTTACTGTAAAAATCAGTATTAGAAGAAATTCATTTGCCTTTTGACTGAAAAAAAGATGATGGTAGCCTAAATAAAATTATATGGCCCCCATATTATATGTGAGGTAATGAGATAATAAAGAATGGTATTTGAAGTTACGTGTACTTGTGTTGAAATGGTGGGAAGGGACGCAGTGAAGGAAAATATTTTCATGGCATGGTGCAAATAGGCACTTCTGATCCATAGCCTATTTTCATTTGTCTTTGTCCTGAGAAAACATGTAATCTCATTCAATACCATCAGCATGAGAGGAAATGGATTGTTTGGATAAGCACTTATGTAAGATTTCTTCTCTGAACTGAAGTAAGTGAATTTGACACCAGTTTCACACCAGTTTTACCAGATAAAAACTGGTTGATATCTATGGTTACTGCAAAAGCATACTAGGCAGGTGAGTGAAATATTTTTATTTGTTCTGCTGGCTGTTGGAAAGATTTATAATTCCCACTTTGGGAAGGTTTAGAAAGAGACCTTGAGCAGCTATTATCAGAAAAAATCCTTTTCAAATATTCTTTGTGGCCCTAAGTATAGTGCATGTCTGAAGACAGTGCTCAAAGAACGGATGTTGGTGGTGCTGAATTGAAACCGTGCAGTATTGCAGGTTATAAACCTGTGGGATGATCAGACTGGAAATCAAAATGATGGAGTTTGGTTCTGAATTGTTTCTTCCTGGAACTCACACCATGAGGATCAAATCTAAGTGGGCTGGTCCTCCTGCAAACAAAATGCTACATCATCTGAATCATCTGAATAATGAAAAAGTCTGGTTACTGCTTTAGTTGATAAAACCCGTTACTGTGTAACACGTGATCCAAATAAAGAGAAGCACATGACATCCTATAGTAAGAGGAAGGTATTCTTTATCATCTTCAGCACTAAGGAAGTAAAAATACATCTTAGATATAATGTTTCAAGCTATTATTTATACTCATTTTTGTATGGATACGATACATACTTTATATATAGTGCCAATTGGTACAATAAGCAGATATGTAATTTGTAGTAATGTTTAAAGCTATCTTTACAGATGTGAGAACTTGAAAACTTACAAGTTAGTGTAGCTTAGTAGAAACTAAGAAAGAGGACACCGACAAACCTCTTAACTTCTAGTATGTCCCAGCTCCCATAAGCCTAGTGCTTCAGTCTAAGACCTATAGAAAATGGGATGATAAGGAGGATTCAATATATTGTAAATACAGTCAGTGACAGCATTAAATTTTAAGAGATTGTTGGGATGTATGTAGGCAACCTGGTTGTCTCTGCTGGTTCATAGAAACTTCTTTGCATCTTCCTCTTCATTTATTAGAAGGAAAAAAACCCTAGCTTTATTTGTACTTTAATAATCTAGAAACCTAGATCTTGTATACTTGCAGTGTTTGGCTATTACATTAGAGATGTCATAATCAAACTTACCTTAATATATACTAACCTAACATGTCAATAATCTTTGGGGTTTGCGCTTTCACCCACCCCATTCTACACTTCTTTCTTTCCATGTACTAAGCCATTGAACTGATTCTCATGAAAATCTAAACAGAGTATCTGGATATATATATGTATTATCTGGAGATATATATGTATTTAATGTGGATCTTTTTCAAGAAATATTTGCATTAAATGTATTTATGAACTCCTATATAATCTTTAAAATTCCATCTCCTTGTAAGTTATTTTTTTTTTCTTAGAAAGTCACCTAATTACACCCTGGATTTGTCTTCTTTTTTTGAACTCCCAGTACGTTTTCTCATCCCGGACCATGAAAACCATACTAAACTTTATATTTTTCAGCAAGTCTTCCATACCTATCCAATCTCCTTATCCATAGGACATTTTCAAGATCAGTTCTATTATTTATATATATATACTTATATCTAACTATATCTATATATTTATATCTATCTATAAATATGTCTATATCTATATCTAGATATATTTATATCTATATATTTATATCTATATCTCTATATTTATATATATATATTCATTGCTGCAGAGTAGCCACACCTGCTGACCCATGAGGTCATTTTCTTGCCAGATTTTTCCATATCTTCCTTGGCCCCATAACTGTTGGTGCAGGAGATGTTAGTCAAATGAGACAAGAATTTAACTTCTTTCAAGAAGCATTTTTTGGCTTAGTGACTACTGATTTCCCCTTTTTCTTCTGAGGGAAAGACTTCAGTCTCATCTAAAATTATCACCAAGAGACCACATAGTTTAAAGATGATTTCAAGGGACTATAGGCTGGCTTTCTAGCATTTTTAATTCATTTCTGTGTGAAAAAAGCTTCAGGTAAACCTTGTTTATGAAAACCAAATGAACTCAATCCTAGAATGTTCATTCCACCCTAGTAATTAGAGCTGCTGATTAGCACCTCACATTCACAGCACTTGCATAAACATAAACCTAAGCAACAGCAACAGAAAGTGTCATTAGGACAATCTTAAGAACAAGAAACCTGTCACCTGCTGCTGACACTGAAGTTTGTTGATTGAGCTGAAATATATTGCTGGCATATAATACTGCAAAGTAACAGTCAGAGATCTTTACCCCTCTGCAGCAGAGGTGAAATTATAAGTCACTGAGGAACCAGGGAGAAACAATAAAAGGGATTCTGAATTTGGGCCTGATTTTACCTCTGTTCTTGCACATGTTCACTTTGAAGTTATGGAGTGTGAGTGAATGACATTTTGTGAACTGCCTTTGGCCATTACTACTGAAAGCTCTCACTAGGAAAAAAGAAAATTATATTTCTTCCCTTCTGCTTCATTATCCTTTCTTATATTATGAGCTAGTCCCTTGGTAGAAATGAATCACTGTAAAATCAGATCCTTAACTGTGTCCTCCTCAACATAGTAACAGAGAAGAGATGATAGCTTTGTGTGTTGATAAATGACGAATGTTTCAGAAACTATAAAGAAAATGAAGGGTAGGCAAAAGACGATTTATTACATTTGTTTAGGCTTTCTTGGGTAAAATATGTCCTGGGGCTTGCAAGGAGAGAGCTTATGCAACTACAATCTTTCTTTCATGATTAAAAAAAGGCATTAGGTATGTTTTGCTGAGTCAAACAAGGCATAGTGCTGGAATGGGAAACAGAATTAATTATATTAACATGATTAAAAGGATATCTCACAGTTGCCCCATCCTGGACAGGTTCCTGAGAAAGGAGTAAGTTATCCAGATAAAACAACCTAGACGAAAAGAAGAAAAAGAATGGAAAATGGCAAAGATTTTGTTGATTTTTCTGAGAAGCATCCTTGTAATACCCAGGTTGTGAATGTTTTCATCAGAAGCATTGAAAGATGGCATAGGCTAAGAAAAATGTATATAGCTGGAGATGAGAAGCTAGATGTGAGCACAACTTAAGCTCTGTAGCCAATCCCAGCGTAGACTGACAGAATGTACAGGTGCTAAGTGATACCAGACATTTTCCAATACAATCAGAGACATTTTTGGGTAAATAAGTCATTGTACTTTAAAATAAGTAATGGGAAAGAGGATGGATAGGACATAATGAAGACATCTGAGGAAAAGAGGTTTGGTAAGTAGTCATTGGTGTTGACTGAGTTTTCTCCATATTTCCCAAATTCACTTCTAATTTCTTCTTAGGCTTTTTTTCATTTAATTTTTCATCTTTTTATAGCAGAATGACTTATATTAGAATTTGCACTTTTATTTCTGTTTTAACAGACTTAAGACAGAACCACTCTATGGGTTACCATGCTAACTGCCCATTGCCAGAAATTCAGTTAATTAGAGTGGGAATTTCACCAGTAGAGGGCAGGACCTATTTACATTTTAATTTAAATTCAAGATTATTCATGTCCTAATTAAAAGTAACTCTCTAGGAATTTTTTTGATCACCAGAAATAAGGCCACTGCTGAAGTAGCACATACATGGCTTTTTTTCAGTTTGAGGATTTCAAAGTATATCATAAAAAATGAGGAATTACTATGTTCTTGTGACATATTTATTATTATACCCACCTTAAAAGTTATTAAATAAAAAAAAATAGAATTGTTTACTCAAAAGCACACAATAAAGGGGTGATAGAAATGAAAACAGGAGTCAGCAGTTCCAGTGGTTAATCTTGCAAACACCAAGTTCTCATCTTTTCCAAATTTTTAAGGTGTTGTTTGAAGGATGTTTTTAATGTACAGAGTGTTATTTTTACCTTATCCGTTTTGGAGGTTGATATAAGAATATTTTTAAACATTTGACTGCTTATTTTTTTTAAAGTCTTTTATATTCTTGTTTGTTTGAAAACCTAAACTAAAATCTTTTGCCAGATTTACTATCTCAGTATTAATCTGGCATCTAAGAGAACTCCAGTCAACAAGGAAAGTTGCATTATAATATAGGTAAATATTATGGAAACAGGTGTGTTAGAGAAGCAAAGTATAGAACTGCAAGAACCTCCAAGAAGACAGAATGTTATGTAAAATGATACTGTTAAATATATATAAGATCTACTCCTAGCTTGTGCTGTTTACCTATAATGCCTAATAATAATCTTTCACTGAAATTTAATATGTTACTGTTGAATATTACATAAAACAGACGTGTATTCAACCTAGCAGAAAAAAAAGAAAAAAAAAAGAAGAAAATATTTATAGTTTAGCACAAACTACCTCTGCTTCTGGCTTGCGTGATATAATTTTGTTTTGCAAGCTTCTTGTATGTTACCAGTTAAATTATATTTCTTTAAGTGCATCTTTTTTTTACACAAGGAAATGCATTTTGATGGAACTTCTGACAGGGGGAAATAAAATGCATGTAGTTCTTACCCATGGAGCCTTTTCCAAACCATATCTGAAATAGTAATGAACATGTTGCTTCAATAATATTGACTCAATCAGATCATATGGTGAAACATTTCCAGACATATTGATAAATTCATTGATTCTTCCCATTCTTTTGGTCACTGGACTATAGAAAAAGGGATCACTAGCCATTTGACCTTCATTGTGTATTAAATAAACAACAGATGGTAAGGATTCATTCAGTAAATCTATTCTTTTTTTTTCATAGTCATGTTCACACTGTTGCTTCCCACTGAGTCTTTATCTTTATTTGTCATGGTGCCAAAGCTGCCTCTATAGCACCTTTCATGCATCACAGCTTTCAAATCTTGTCCCATTAGTTTCATTTTGTTTCTATCATAAATAATCTACTACTTTCTCATACACTCCTTCATTACCTAATAATGCTCAGTCTTTGTACAAAAGGGTAAAGTATTAAAAGGTTAGTGAGTACAGTTTGCCCATTAGTATATAGTGTGTGTGACACTTTATTAAAGAAAAATATAAGATACAGGTAATAATTATTCAGTCTATGAAATATCAATACTTTCAACAACTAGGGATATATATATTTTTTATTTGAATGACCTTTTCATTTTAAACATGTTACTATTTAGAGGCTGGTAACATGAAAATTCACAAAAGAAAAGTTTGGTGCTTGGAATTTAGTCATTTTGAATATATGTCCACTGGTCCCTTTTTTTGAAAGATATGAACTTAAGGAGGTTTTACAACATCATAGTTAAGGGTTACTTGTATCCAGTTTTAGATTTCTAGATGACCAAAAGCTGAAAATCAATATTTGTATTCTGAACCATTATTAGTTCAAATAGGTGAAAAAAAACCCATAGTGATATAATTCAACCTTGTCCATAGAAGTGCAGTATGCACTTCTGTGGAAAAAGAAGCCAATTTTTTTTTTTTTTTGCTTGTTTCTCATTATACTCAAGAGTAGTAAGAGATCATAATAATCACCAGCCTTTTATCTCTCTCTCTCTCTCTCTATCTGTCAAATCTATATCTTTTTCCCTGAGATTCAGGCACTGCAGTGCAGGTATACTGGAAAGGAAAGAAATGACGAAAAGTTTCTGACTCAGTGGCTTTCTGATATTAATCAACAAACAAGAGACTGTTTTAATTCCCCTGAGCACAAAGAAACACTAATGCTGCCAAGAGTTTTGATGCTTCCCAGATCTGAGAGTGCATTCTGTTAATATGCAGGTAGCATACCTTTTTCCAAAGAAATACTAAAAACAGTAAACATTCCCCTGTCCCATTACCAGTGCATCTTTTTGCATTGCGAAGCACACAGTAAGTCGCACATGAAAAGTCATGCACTATAGCTGAAACAGAAAAACAATATCTAAATTGAGAAAGAAGGGGTTGCTTGTAGGCTTTTTCTTTTTTTTTTTTTCAATTATAATAACTGTATACCTGCCTATTCTTATCTTCCCCCAATACTGCAGGAGTTTGAGGGTGCCAGAAGGGAGAGAGGGACAAGTGGCCAGACTGGGCAGATGATGCCTACCTTATTGCCTAGGTGACACCACTGTCACATGCTTGACAACATTGTCACATGCTCAATGACTATGCCTGCTTAGTTCACCTGGAGCAGGCTGTGCCTAACATCCTGTGCACGTATACTTAAAGTAGGTAAATTGGGGAGAACAGTGATGTTAAAAATGGTTTTCTTAATCATGATGGGTTACTCTATTGTCACTACAGAAGCTTGAAATACTTTCTGTATTAACCCAGAGAAGAGGCCACTTCCTGAGGATGAACAAACTGTTTTAAATGCATGTGTCTTTGTTAATGATCTGCAAAAATGAATTGCTAATGAAGTAATAGCTTTGGATTTAGATCTAACTAGGCAAAAACTTCAACTTAAAAAGATAAATATTTGATGCTTGCTACCTCCATATGTGCACATTTTCCAAGTATTACTTTCCAGGTACAGCTTTTTAACTCAGTGTATATTGCAAAGAACAGAAATTTAGCATCAAACCAAATGAAGTAAAATACATTGAAAGATGGTGTGACTGATATTCTCCACTGTTTAACATTAGTTTCCTTTGGAAATCTGACTAGAGAAACCCATGGGTTTTGTTCTTTCCTTGGCTCCAGAACAGAGCTAGCAATGCAGCAGTTGTTTATTGTATCCTCTGTGACAATTGTTTGTTCTAATCTGCTTAGTCCTAGGGGGGTTTTAGTGATTTCACTTACATTTTATTTTCATTTTATTCTTGAGTTGCTAACAAAGTGACCAATTTATCCTATGTACATTCTGTTCTGGATGACA
This sequence comes from Neopsephotus bourkii, assembly GCF_033783945.1. NCBI lineage: Eukaryota > Metazoa > Chordata > Aves > Psittaciformes > Psittacidae > Neopsephotus > Neopsephotus bourkii. Next base: position 2,725,193 of record NW_026901866.1, on the reverse strand, counting down.
TTTAAATTAAGTTCCTGACTCAGACGTAGCACAAAATTCTTATTTCATTTTACCTTCTTGTGGTTACAGCTCAGATAGTCTTTTCATCAGTTCTTCAGGATAAAGGGGAAGACCTTAAGCAGGCTAGGAGGACAGGCCAGGTTAATAAATGTTTAGAACAGTGGTGCCATAGTCAGGGGTTTGGGTTTCTAGAGCATGGGACTCAATTTAGTAGGCCAGGTCTACTGGGGGCTGGTGGAGCTGATCTTTGGTAGGAGGCTTGCCAGATTGATCAAGGATGCTTTAAACTAGATGTCTTGGGGGAGGGGGACATAATTCCATCCCAACACTCCCAGTCAGTTGCCAGCACCTATAATAAATGCTCGGAGCAATATAGACATATTCCAGCCACTCCAGCCAATGAGCTGGTTTGATTTGGAGCTTCTATACAAACGCCCATAGCATAGGGAACAAACAGGAGAAATTAGAGACGTGTGCACATCCACAAGGGTATGATATAATAGGCATAAAAAAAACTTGGTGGAATGGAAAAGACAGGCCCTGCAGCTGGGGAGGGGAGTTGCTATTTATGTTAGGGATAGGCTGGAGAGTTTGGAACTCAGTCTGGGGACAGGTGAGCAGTCAACAGAGTTTGTGGGTCAGGGTTAAAGGGAGAGCACTGATAGGAGATATTACTGTGGGGATCTGTAACAGGCGGCCTGATCAAGAGGAATCTGCGGAAGAAGCACTCTATAGTCAGATAGGAACAGCCCAGCGTTTGCAGGCCCTTGTCATGGGGGGATTTCAACCACCCTGATATCTGTTGGAGTAACGGTACGGCCCGGCACAAGCAATCCAGAAGGTTCCTTGATTGTGTGTAAGACAACTTCCTTCTGCAAGTACTAGAGGAGCCGACAAGGAGAGGTGCTATGTTTGACCTCCTGCTTACCAACAGGGAAGGGCTTGTTGGATATGTGGCGCTCCAGAGCAGCCTTGGATGAAGCAATCATGACATGGTCGCATTTAAGATCCTCAGGACAGTGAGAAGAGCGTGCAGCAAGCTCACTGCCCTAGACTTCAAAAGAGCAGACTTTGGCCTCTTCAGGGAACCTGCTTAGTAAGGTTCCATGGGTTATATCCCTAGAGGGCAGAGGGGCCAAAGACTTTCCATTGATATTCATGGATCACATGCTACAAGTTCAGGAGTGTTGCATCCTAACAAGAAGGAAGTGCAGCAGGAGGGCCAGGAGACCTCCTTGGATGGATAAGGAGCTGCTGAGGAAAATTCAAATGAAAAAAGAGGCTTATAAAAGGTGGAAGCAAGGACAGGAGCCTGGGAAGAATACAGGGATGTTGTCTGGGAAGCTAGAGACCAGGTTAGGAAAGCTAAGGCCCAGTTAGAATTGAACTTGGCTAGGGATGTTAAAGATAACAAGTAGGGATTCCATAGGTACACTGAAAATAAAAGACTAGGGACAACGTAGGACCCCTCCAGGAGCTATCAGGAGAACTGGCTACCCCGAATTTGGAGAAGGCTGAGGTTCTTAATGACTTCATTGCCTTGGTCTTCACTGGCAAATATTCTGACCACACCACCCAAGTCTTGGAATGCAGACGCAGGGACTGTGAGAATGAAGACCTTGAGTGCACTGTAGGAGAGGATCTGGTTCAAGACCATCTTAAGAACCTGAATGTGCACAAGTCCATGGCACCTGATGAAATCCATCTCTGGGTCCTGAAGGAGCTGGCAAATGAAGTCGCTAAACCACTGTCCATTATATTTGAAAAATCATGGCAGTAAGGTGAAGTTCCTGATGACCGGGAAAAGGGAAATATAACCCCCATTTCCAAGAAGGGGAAAATGGATGACCAAGGGAATTACAGACCAGTCAGTCTCACCTCTGTGCCTGGCAAAATCTTGGAGCAGATTCTCCTGGAAGGCATGCTAAGGCACATGAAAAACAACAAGGTGCTTGGTGACAGCCAGCATGGCTTCACTAAGGGGAAATCCTGCCTGACCAATTTGGTGGCCTTCTATGATGGGGCTACAGAACTGATGGACAGCAGTAGAGCAGTTGATGTCATCTACCTGGACTTGTGTAAAGCATTTGACAATGTCCCACACGACAGCCTTGTCTCTATATTGGAGAGACATCAATTTGATAGGTGGACCAAGTGGGGGGATAAAGAACTGGCTGGATGGCCGCATGCAAATAGCTGTGGTCAATGGCTCAATGTCCAGCTGGAAACCACTAACAAGTGTTGTTCCTCAGGGATTGGTTTTGGGACCGGTCTTGTTCAACATCTTCGTCGCTGACATGGACAGTGGGATTGAGTGCGCCCTCAGTAAGTTTGCCGATGACACCAAGCTGTGTGGTTCGGTTGATACGCTGGAGGGAAGGAATGCCATCCAGAGGGACCTTGACACGCTTGTGAGGTGGGCTGGTGCCAACCTTATGAGGTTTAACCATGCCAAGTGCAAGGTCCTACACCTGGTTTGGGGCAATCCCAGGTGCAGCTACAGGCTGGGCAGAGAAGAGATTCAGAGCAGTCCTGTGGAGAAGGACTTGGGGGTGCTGGTCGATGAGAAAATGAACATGAGGTGGCAGTGTGTGCTTGCAGCCCAGAAAGCCAACTGTGTCCTGGGCTGCATCAAAAGGAGCGTGACCAGCAGGTCAAAGGAGGTGAACCTGCCCCTCTACTCTGCTCTCGTGAGACCTCGCCTGGAGTATTGTGTGCAGTTCTGGTGTCCTCAACATAAAAAGGACATGGAACTATTGGAACAAGTCCAGAGGAGGGCCACGAGAATGATCAGGGAACTGGAGCACCTCCCATATGAAGATAGGCAAAGAAAGTTGGGACTGGTCAGCCTGGAGAAGAGAAGGCTGCGTGGAGACCTCATAGCAGCCTTCCAGCATCTGAAGGGGGCCTATAGGGATGCTAGGGAGTGACTCTTCATTAGGGACTGTAGTGACAGGACAAGTGGTAGTGGCTTAAAATTTAAACAGGGAAGTTTAGATTGGATATAAAGAAGAAATTCTTCCCTGTCATGGTGGTGAGGCACTGGAATAGGTTGCCCAGGGAGGCTGTGAATGCTCCATCCCTGGCAGTGTTCAAGGCTAGGTTGGACAAGGCCTTGGGTGATACGGTTTAGTCTGAGGTGTCCCTGCCCATGGCAGGGGGTTTGGAACTTGATGATCTTAAGGTCCTTTCCAACCCTACCTATTCTATGATTCTATGATTCTACAATTATCAAAAATTTTATTACATGGTCAAGGTTATTTTGTGTCCTTAATCTTCAAAGCAAAAATATTTGGTGGAGGAGGAATGATGTCACTTTAAACCTGCTATTTAGCTCTGAGAGCTGAAAAAGGCAGTGTAACCCCCTCATGCATAAATATATCACCTTAAGTTTATATTTCACTACTTTTTAAAAAGTACTGAAGAATATGCCACAATATGTCTTGTTCTAGAAGCTGAAAAATTATGCTATGACTAAAATGACATCATTCTGCCTCCCACAGAATGTTTTGGCTCTGAGAGCTCAAGGAGCAGATGAAATTAACATAAAATGTCACTGTCATACAGAAAGGAAGAAAAAATATTAACATCTTTTGCATTTCTTTCACAGATCTGAGTAGGAGGTCACCACAAAGCATGTCACAAGAACCCTGAGGATGAAACAGTGCCTTTTGCTGAGGGCCAGTATGACAAGCACTGTTGAAATTTTCAAAATAGGGCTTCCCATAAATCAGGATGGTCTGTAGGATTTGTGTTTCTTCTGTCCACTAAGAGCTGCTCTGTAGAACGCTTTCATTTTGTCTTTATATTAACCTTAGCTAATTTTGAAATTGTTCCCAAGTTAATTTTAAAAACATAATTAGCACTCTAGATAATTAATCTAGTTGACACAATTTATTGTTTTTTAATTTGTACTGTTGTATCACAGAATCTTATATAGAGGTTATGTTCCCATTGTAGTAAACTATTCTGTGATCAAATAGTAAGACATTCTCTCACTTAAGGAGCTTAAAACCCAGATATTGAAAAGGACATGGTAGGTTGGAAAGCAAGCCAGATAGCAACCAGGAAGATGGGAGGGCAAAGTAACGAACTGAACAAAGTTTACCAAAAAAAGAATGAGGTCTCACCTCACAATATTTAACTACTGTGAAACAGAAATGTTTCTGTGGCTACCACAGAAGACTTGTGATTTAAGGGTCAGTACCTTTTTTAAATTTTAACAGGATTTCATATGAATAAAGTTGACATGTACAAATCTTGAGGCTGCTTACCATCGAGTTAAAGGATGGTCTGGGTGTTGATAGGGAATTTAGTAAGCAGGAAGGCTTAACGTGGAAATCAAAATGTCTGTTTTGATCATGCTAATTTAAAGTGCCAGCTACACATTTGTGAGAGATTAAAAAGGTAGGTCACAATGCTGTATGTGGGTAGGTGTTTAGTCAACAGCCAGGACTGTGAGATCCTGACATAAGGAGTGAGGTGCAAAGAGTGAAAAATTGCTGATTGAGAGCAGAGTAGTAGAAGAAATATACTGAAAGAGGGAGACTGGAATGGGAGGAGGCATCAAAGAATGTTTCTGAGGGAGTGGTTAGAAATAAGAAAAGAACACACAACCTCCGTTATACTAAGAAATTAAAAGTGAAGGTAAAGTTTTGAGAGTTTGGCCAGGAAGGTCACCTGTGTGAGCAAATTTGATGGTATGAGAATGTTTTCACCTTCCAACAGGAATTTACTTGGCAGAAATGTTAATAATAGAGGGGGATAAAAAATAGATAAAAGATGTCACTGAGAAGAAAAGCAGTGTGATTTATTCAGGTATACATAATTTATAGGGAGTTTCAGACACGTGCCAAGGGTTTAGTACACAGTAAGAAAGCTGAAATCTTGTGGGTGGAAGCCAAAGTTTGAGTCTCAAGAATTTGGTGGAAATCACAGTTACACTTAAGAACTGTATAGAATCACAGAACCAACTAGCCTGGAAAACATCTTTAAGATTATCAAGCCCTACCATTACCTTAGGACTGCCAAGACTACAACTAAATCCTATCACTGAGGGCCTCATCTACATGGTTTTTGAATATTTCCAGGTATGGTGATTCCACCACTGCCCTGGGAAGCATCTTCAACCTCTCAGTGAAGAAACTTTTCCTACTATCCAATCTAAACCTCCCCTGGCACGTCTTGAGTCCATTACCTCTTGTCCTATTGCTTGTTACGTAGGAGAAGAGACCAACTCCACCTCACTGCAACCTCCTTTCAGGGAGTCACAGAGAGTGACCCTAAGCCTTCTCTTCTCCAGACTAAACCCCCACAGGTCCCTCAGCTGCTGCTCATAAGACTCGTGCTCCAGACCCTTCACCAGCTTTGTTGCTCTATCCTGGACCCGCTTCATCACCTCAATGTCTTTCTTGTAGTGAGGGGCCCAGAAATGAACACGGTATTTGAGGTGTGTCCTCACCGGTGCCGAGTACAGGGGGATGATCATTTGGTAAGGTTCTCCCCTAGCCTTCTCTTTTCCAGACTAAACCACCCCAAGTGACAAAGCCATGAAGAGAAGAAAGAATAAAGGGAGAACAAAGAGAAACTGGGTTTTGCAAGAGGAGGCTGACACAACAACTGATCCTAAATTTGCTCATAATCCTTACCAATAACAACAACAACAACAAAAGTGCTAATGCATATTCTTTTGTAGTGAGAGGTGGCTTCTGACTTCAGCTGAGAAAATACCTTTTCTAGCTGATTTATAATGATAGTTGAAGGATCTATGCAAACCCAGGGTATTGAGGAGTAGCTGAAGAACACTTATCACAACTTGAGCCTGGACATAAGTTGCAAAAGCTTGCGGAGTAAACAGACAGAAAAGTTTGATGATAATCCTATCATTCATAGGTTATTATTGTAACATTCTAGATTAGGCTGATATTTTGTGGTTGAATATGCAATTTAAACGCAATATAGTAATATCTTCCAAGATATTATGATGTTTATCATCTACTGAGTATTTAAACCACTATTTTTACTGAAGACAGCATCTGTATAACACAATTAAAAATTATAGGGATATCACTACCTGAAGATGATGATATTTAACTATGAGGTGAGGAGTATGCTGTGCCTGGGAAAAGTTCCCTGTTTGAATTTCAGAAGTCAGTGTCACAGTACCAAAGGCCATGCAGCGACAGTACATTCTGTCAGGTCATCCAGTGGCACACTCATGCTGCATGTGATTTTTCAGGAATATTTTAATATTTCCTATTTTACATTGCAATATGACAGGATATTTCCATGAGGAGAAAATTGGAAAGCAAATACAGAAGTATATAGATTTTCAGACATCACTTACAAGTATTTTTTTTTACAAAATGTTGGCTATCAACAGATGAGAAGGATGGAGCATTTCTCCAGAGAAATGCACTTCAGTGCAACCTAACATGTACATCGGTCTTTGAAATGTCAATTTCTCTGACACACTGGTGACATGAATTTGCAGAAAACTGAAAAAAAACAAGAAGAAGGAAAATGTTTAGCTGTAGAAGAGTAAAATTTACCTTAAGAAAACACCAACCCTGGCAAGTTTCCATTTCTGTATGCATTATTAAGCTACCCCAACACGATTCACATTCACAAATATGCATTCATTATTAAGGCATGAACAGCTGGCTAGATCGTGAGTTCCCTCATGTAAAAATTTCATTACTTCAACCAGCTAAAGAAGAGGGATTTCTTTTTTTTTATTGGAAGATATCAGAATCTGATCTACTTGGTTTATATACCACTAAAAGTACTCTTAAGTATCTTGGTCTTCTATTAGTTTTGTACTATGTTTCAAATTGAAATGGTTTAAACTTTTGCTAGTTTAAACTCTCAGTCTGCCATATGAAATAATTGAATTCAATGCAACATTGTGAGATCTGGGGAGGTTAATTTTCTATGTTTAGAATGAAATGGAATAAAAACGGTTTTGAATAACAATAGGATCAAATTATGCATTGCTGTCTAGCAAATAGAAACTTTTGATTAAAGAAAGTCTTTGAAGTCTGGATCAACATTTGTCTTTGAATATTGTAAATGCTTTCTAAGTAGGTAGATACACACTCACACAGACTCCCCATCTATATTGTAAATTTAATGGAAAACTATTCCACTTTATCCTTATGCATAAGTGCTAGGTTTTATAATTATAGCTCCATTCAGAATCTAATAAAATTAATGAAAAGCTTGTTTAAGTTCCTATTCTTAGCACCTTATTCAGATACTTGTATATTTTACATATTTTATAGTATATATCTGCATTCTAAGTGTTAGTTAACACTCTTACATGGTTTGTATCACAGCTAGATTTGTCTTAGTACCATTATAGTTGAAAGAACAGCATTAAGGAAGCCTTTCTTTTTAGTTCCTGATTGTGATTGCTAGCATATCAAATTTATCCCGTTGTAATCCAGATCATTTTCCAGAAGCTTTGAGAACTATATGTAGTAGTTTGTTAAAGAGCTCACAAGAAACCCTATACTGACAGAACAAAAAGCCCTTCGACTGTCACTTTATGTCATTAACAATTTCTAAACCCATTACAGATGGGATGGACTGATTAAAATTGAGGAGGGAGGATCTTTTTCCCAGCCAGAAATATCCCCTGAGACTTTTCCTGCATGTGAAGTTTCTGGTGATTAATGGGAGAAAAATAGGACCGCCTGCCCCACAGTTGCCGCACACTTCATTTAGGAAAGATGTTATTTGGTGATGTGCTTGCATTGGATGTCTTTAGAAGTTAAATATGAACTGGATAATTTTTAAAAACAGTCTACAGTTTAATTGCTCTTTTTTTCTTATTTTTCAATATTCACTTTTTATAGCTTCCCTGTGATTTTTATAAATGGTGCTAAAAGACTAAAATGTTTATCTTTGAACCCCCACACCTCCCTTCCATTCTGATGTTTTATTTCTGTAAATGAAAGCTACAGCTGGAATATTGTTTTACTACAAATCTTACACCAGCACTGTGGTTGTGATGTGACACCAGAGATTCTTATCTGTAGGCTGGGTTGGAATTAATAAACATTCTCACATTGTGCAAAGTGTTGAGGATGAACAGCAGTGCAGTGAGGTGCATCCAACACTTCTTGCTTCCCACCTGATCCTTGAAATATGACTCCTTTAAAAGGCTAATATTTGCTTTATATAGAAGTGACAATATTCAAGCACTAACATGTACTGGAATTATTGTTGAGTTCTGTGTTCCTCTAAGTTCTTTTCTGAAGAGAAAAATTGAGGGGGAAGAAAGAATGAGAATCATTGAAATAAAAAGAAGGAAAACATATTATTTCTACCAAAAGTATCAGCAGTGCTTTTATAAGAGAATTTCTATCTAACCCAAGTGATCAGCTTTCTTTGAGATATAATATTTTATCATTTCTTAAAATAAGGAACTAAAAAGGGAAGAAAACTACATTTCTGAATGGCTGATTTATATATATATATATTTTTTTTTATTTTTTTTGTGTGTCTGATAAATATTATAGTATTGACAATGTCTTTTTGTGAGTGTATTTAAATGAAAGCACTAACAGGAACATGGATTTAACACCAGATTCACTATTGAACAAATCTGCACTGCTTTTATGGAAACATCAGCATGAGGTGTAGAAAGGGAGTGACACTAAACTAGTGTTTGTGCTATAATTACGTATACTTAAAATGCATGAACTATAGTTCTCTATTTTAATTCTACTGAGTAACTGTAGACCACATCACATGGATCAGATCTTATAAGGCAAAAGGTCCACGAAAATGTGACTGCTATGGATGTGGATGTCTGCCAAAACACCTAGATGCTCTATGAATGCCTGACACAGATGAAATTTATTTCGCTGTGTTGTAATAAGGTAATCCAGAGAGAGAATATAGGGACAAAAGAGACATAGGAATCAGTCTAGAACTACGCTGGCTTTCCTTATAATATTGCTAGGAAGTAGTTGCCTGAAGGAGAAGAATGAAAACAGCATTAAGAGGGAGAGCCCAATCCCAATTACAGTCTGGTCGAGATGTGTAATTTTATTCCTGCGAAAGCAATCAATGAAACAGAGGCTTCCTTCAGTGTTTTCTTCATATTTTTTGTGGGTTGTTGTTGGTTTTGTTGGGGTTTTTTTGCGTTTGTTTGTGTGGTGGTTTTGTTTTTGCTCTTTTTTTTTTTTCCGTTTTCTATTTGTATTGTTACAAGACATAGTAGAATTACAGAATTACATTAGGGTACCATGTCTTTCCTGTTACACATATTTTAGCATTGCTAACTCACCCAAAATATCCATGTAATTACACAGTGCCTTCTAACCTGGATCAGCTGGGAATGGTTAGGAATACAAAGTTTACTGTAATATAATTTTGAGGAGAATAAATACTGACATGAAAACTGAGAGTTCAAAACAGAACAGACTATGAAGTTTACGTTCTCTGTTTCCAAAATCAGTCTTGTAATAAAACAGCCACTTGTTAATTTTGGACATAAGGTTGTTTTTGTTTTTTTGGTATCTTTTGGTTTCTTTTTCATTACATGAATGTTGTCATGGCAATGGGAAATTTTTATTTTTTGGAGTGCTGAGCCATGTTCAAGTTTAAATCAGTAGGAAGAGCAAGTGCTCAGCACCTTTGAAATTAAGTTTGGTGGACAATAGTATTTGTAGTCAAGTCAATGTTTTGACAATGTAAATCTGAGCACAGTGAATGCAGGTGCTTGTTCCATGCTAAAACTTTTCCTCATTTATTGACTTCATCACTCTCTGAGCTTTACCATTCTGTATCACAAATCTTATTCTGATTAGTGTTCCTGAGTGGGTGGAAGGGTTCAATTCGTACTTCACACTAGTATCAATACTGCTGTTTGAACATGCTTTTGTCAGCTTAATAGTTTTGATTTCATCAACAGTTGGTGCCATAATACTACAATTGGTCCTACTGAATTTGTCCGTGTAAACTAGGAATACTTCAAGCATATTGAGCACTGTCTGAGGTAAAGGAAAGCTACAAAAGCAGATTTTCGCAATTAGGTCTTTTTTAACGTCAGGAAAACTGTCTTACAAATAATTTAAAAAAATATTATACAGCCAGATTTTGTCTTCTAATATAACTTCAGAAATATACCTTTCAAAGAGGTATTTATTGTATGTACTCATTAATGTATATAGAAGAGCTATCAAAGACCACAAAAGGAATATATATGGTAAGTTAGTCTTTTGATATTGTCACAAAACCAAGCCTGTTGTTCTGTTACAAACATGTGAGCATGTTTCAAGAAAAATGGTTGAAACTTATAAATTAAAGGTTCTTCAATATTGCATCTGGCTGTAACATCTAATTAACACTTTAAAGGCTACAGTTTAATTTAAATGAATGGCAGGCCTTTGACTGCACAAGACAGCTCATGAACATGATTACAACAAAGTAATTTCCCTTTGTCAGATACAGACTTTCAGTAATAGTGTTCTCTTAGCTTAATAAAGTTAAGCACCACTTACAATCGGCACTTCATTTTGCTTCTTTCTATTATATAGAATGGTGGTTGTTCAGTTCTTATAGCAGCCATCTGCGTAGGTGTTCATTTGTACTCTCCTGCTGTGTGGGTACTCTGTCTAATTCCCAAGCTTCTAGCTTTATAATAGTTTCACAAAATGCTGTTTGAATTTTTATAAGCTAGTTTTCATTATCATTAGTTGAATGTTCCAAAGCTTTATACTGCCCAATATGGTTCTATTTTGACTCATGTTTGTATGCATTGATAATGTCTCTGTGCTGTAATTTTAGTGTTATAATATCCACTGGAAAAACTTGTTGTATAAGTAAGTTGAAATTTATAACGTTATAATTTATTCTATAATCTTCCCTTTCCCCCGAATATTAAATAAAATTATAGATATATTTAAAAATCATGATATAATTTTCATTTAAAAGTTTGATTCCTTTTCAATGCAGCTGCAAAATTTGTGCAGGTTAAAGATATCCTAATGGGTAATGCGTAATCTAATAAATTGGAACATTCTGGTACTAGTTTGTCACTAAGACCCCTTGTTGCTGTTAGTTCCTATAATTCTGCCTCAGACAAAAGGAAAGGATGTGACGGAATGGTATTCTGTCATTTTTTCTGTATTAATTTGCCCTCCTCTCTCAAGTGAATTCAGCCATTATTGCCCCTTTACTTAAAGCCTGTTAGAGCATTCTACAATAGAGGGTCCCCCTTGTGTTCTTCAGACATGTCTTATGTTCCCTTGGAGAGGCATATTTGGAGGAGCAATTAAGCATTGTCGTTTGCAGAAGAAAGCAAGACATCTACTAGTTTTCTATACTTATATGAGGCCCTCCTTCTTAGGATCTCAGAATGCTTTAGAAGCATTCATTAAAATTATAGCACTAACTGAAGCTTGTACTTTCTACATGTATGTTATAGTTATGGTGTAGATGATTAAACAGAGTCCTGCAAAGGAAAAATGAAAATTACTTGTTAAGTGTGGTTTTTTTTTTTTTAAAAAAACAAGTAAGTGGCAGAAATGGAGTGCATCTATCATGTTTTTTATTATTTTTTTTGTAATTTGGAAGGTGTTTCCATGAAGGAAACATATTTTGCCTTAGTTATTTACTGTTCAGGGAATAGCTGTTTCAAAATACATTACTGTTCAGTATAGCCTTTTAAAACTTGTTTGAAATAGATACAAAATTAAGAAAAATAATAATTAAATCACTTTTTTCTCAGTTCTCTCTAGTCTATTGACTAGATGTAGACATCTACCTAATTTAGTTTTTCTACTCCATATTAAAGGACTAATTAAAAAATAAGTCATAGCTAAACTGGAGTACAAAATACATTATTGGATATTATTTTTTAGATTGAAATTTTCATAAATATTCATCAAGTTTTTATATTCTAAAACTTTGAAACAATAATACATGTATCTTGAGATTAATTTTTAAAAATAAAACAGCAAAGAATTATAGAATAAGCTCTTAAGTATTTGTCAGGAATATCTTGAAATAATAATCTAAATTCTTAGATGTCTTGTCATTTGCCTATGATATCTCAGGCAAAGTTTTCCTGTTTTGCAGTACAAGAAATTTGTACTTTCAGTAGATTCATAACATCATCTTTAGAACTGAAGATGGTATTACTAAGAGCATCCTTTGTCAGATAGGAAGAACAGATAACTCTTTTGGAGTTTGGGTATGAGTATCAGTCACGAATGCTACATCTTAGCTGAGACATTATTTTATTAGTCACTGTGTACTGTGCATCAGAAAAACTAATGGAAACAGAAGAAATACATTTGTCTGGATGAATCTGAATGGAGAAGATACTCCCGAATCTTTGCTTTTTAACTCTCAAGAGTTACCATTTTACTCTGTGACCATAGCAAAAATCCTGTTGAGTAGGTGTACCTATATGCCTTGATGCAGCATATTAATTACTGATAGAAAATGGTGCTTAAATTTTTTCACATTTTCAGATCATTAAATTTACCTTGCCTTAAAATCCATGATGGAAATCCCAATCCAATTAGGTCAAAGAGAGTTCTGTTTTTTTTCACTGCAGCCAAAATTTTGTGTTTTGCTCTTTATTTAAATGTCTGAACATCAGGGTATATTTGAATTTTCATGTGGCAATAGGCAGTATGCAGTTTATTCTGAGGTAAGGTGTTCTGCTAAGATTGGCTCTCCAATGGTCTGTTTTTCATAAAGTAAACAGAATTGTAAGTTTTTCTGTAAATCAGCCTGAAAGTGTAAGATTTTTTTTTCCCCTCTAGTTCTGGATTCAGTACATGCTCACTAATCTAAAAAGCACTGCATGAGCCTGAGCCTAATTAATTCAATGATCTGCAAACTCCATAAGTCTTATCATGGCAACAGCAACAGATGATGCTTCTTAAATTTACATCCTCTAGAGTGCATTTAATAGGATCAGAGCAGTCACAGAGAAGAATACTCAGTTATAAAATTTGTTCTACCAGTAATTGAACTGAGTATAATTCTTTCCACTTGCAGACACCCGCACTCAGAAGAATATTGTCTTATTGAACACTAAATTTGTCCTAAAGTATGTACAAAATGATCATACAAATAATAAGACTGCAGTGGGAGGAACTGTAGTTTTGCTGTTGTTATGACTGGGGCTTTGCACAAGACAATATATGTTAATAGCTTCAGGAAGAATGATGGACATTCTGAAAATACATGTGGAAATATATGTTACAGCAACCTAAGTGCCTTGAAATCAAATGAAAAACCCAGGGTCTTTGTAAGCTATTTTGTGATTCAACTAATTTTTATTTCAGTCCTTCTAATTAATTCTTAAGCTTTAATTCATAATAAGAAAGCAAGTTATGCTTTTTATTTATTTTTTTCAGTGTTAGTTGAAAAGGACTAGGACTGCATCCAAATTTTTAAAGTACCAATGAACTGAATGCACTTTTTCATCTTAGAATCTACTCACAAAAAGTGCAGATGGCACCACCAATAAATGACTGTCATGGACCAAGATCTTTTCTATGCAAATGACTAATGCATCACCACAAATTCTGTCAGAGCAACAGAAAGAGACTGCCAAAAAAAATCATATCATAATCAGTGAGTGTTCCTGATTGTTCACTGTTTGTAGCACATATGGATCCTCTGAAATACAGAACACCTACCTAAAAGAAATACTGAAATCATTATGCATCATGAACTTTTGCATGTGTTTAGAATGTTTTAAGGAAACTATTTGGTCTACAATAAACAGACATATTTTCCCAGTGTCATTACAGCAATAGCTGTGTTAAAAAAAGAAACAAAAAAACAAAACAAAACAAAACAAAAAACCCAAACAAAACAAAAAAGAAAAAAAAAAGCAACACACTAGAATCTATGACTTAATATACAAAGCAATAATCAGGGCACAGTTTAAGATGTCTCAAGCCTTTCTCATAGGCTTTTTGAAATTTATTTGTGGTGTGAAAAATAGATATATAATAAGCATTGTGGAATGGGAAAGGAGATAATAATTTTACTTGTAAAATTTTTTATTGTATTGATCGTGGAACACAGCTGACTTCTAGCAGTCTGGTGGCCAGTGTGAGAGATGACTAGAACACAATGCCTATACAACAATTAAAAATGTATCATTTTGTATAAAACCCAAATATTTAATAGAAACTTAAAGAGAAGTATCAAACACTACATGTAGAAGAAACCAACTCAAAGAGAAATTAATTCCAAGACTTAAAAGTGACAAAGTAAAAAAAGATAAAAATCTAGTTGTCTTGATAACCACTGACAAATTCAGAAGAGGCTCAATGCAAAGATCAGATAAAATCAGAGTATTTCTTGAACACTTCTTTGAAATGGAAATACATGCTTAAATCAGTTTTTTTATATGAGTCGCTGTAGCACTGTGGGAAGAGCTTGACTCTCTTCCTCATCAGAGATCTACTAGAAAGATTATACTCCAGAAAAAAATTATAGAAAAAAAAGTAGATATTTGCTTATTCCAGAAGCAGCAAGCATAAGGGACTTAAGAAGAAAGCATCTACTGGTAGGAGAATTCATGTCTTGATAGTTCACATGCATTTACTGTACATTAGGCTTCCTCTGGAACAAAGCCCATTTCTCTGGTAATCATGTTATAGTTTGAGTCGTCTGAAGATATTTGCCATCTAAGATTTTGCAATTAGGTAGGCCTTCAAGATGGAAGAGACTTTAAAGCAAAATTAGACCCCTACATAATTTTGTCTTGGAAGACAATTCTTCCAATTTTGTTGGAAGAAGTCCAGAGAGTCACGAGGAAGTTCAGGGGACTGGAGCACCTCCCATATGAAGATAGGCTGAGAAAGTTGGGGCTGTTTAGCCTGCAGAAAGAGAAGTCTGTGTGGAAACTTTATAGCAGCCTTCCAGTATGTGAAAGGGGTCTATAAGGATGCTGGGGATGGACTAGTCATTAGGGACTGCAGTGACAGGACAAGGGGTAATGGGTTCAAACTTAAACAGGGGAAGTTTAGATTGGATATAAGAAAGAAATTCTTTACTATTAGGGTGGTGAGGCACTGGAATGGGTTGCACAGGGAAGCTGTGAAAGCTCCCTCTCTGGCAGTGTTCAAGGCCAGGTTGGACAGAGGCTTGGGTGACATGGTTTAGTGGGAGTTGTCCCTGCCAATGGCAGAGGGGTTGGAACTTGATGATCTCAAGGTCCTTTCTGACCCTAACTATTCTATGATTCTATGAAGTAACCTATTTGGGTTATACCATACTCTTCAAAAAGTTATTCCATCTTTACTTAAATATTTGAAATTATAAAGAAGTCCTTCGTTCCAGTTTTGTTGTCATGTTCATGACATATGTCTAGTTCTTCATTTTTCATATGTTAAATCATGTTGGATTTTGGTCTTTTAAAGTAACAAATCATCTAATATTTATTTTACATATTCTTATTCCCTTAACAAATCCTTTTAAAATCTGCTTTTAAATAGATAAACCAGATATAGTAGCTTACATCTGAATGGAGAATACTTCTGTATCTTAACCTGTTCTACTCCTTGAATTCTTTCCTTAAATACATTTATTAACTCCCCTTGTAAATAGTTTTTCACTCCTGCCTTCATTATGGCCATGTAATGAAATTGTTTTCTTATTCATACCACACAACATTTCTCAGTGTAAGAATATGTATCTATTCTGAGCTGGTCAGGGTTCCCTCTTAATTAAAGGAGAAGGAAAAGCAATTTTGCCATGTCAATCATCCCATTTTAAGAAGGATGACTCACCCTTTAGAATATTTGTATCTCTCTCTTAACTATAGGAAGCCCAGACTTCTGGTTGGATTAGATTTCTACTTTTCAGGCAGCTACAACATGTGAAAAGATTCCCGAGTACATGGTGAGTTATTTCCATTCCTTCACATCAGACCTGATTTGATTAAATGAATTAAATCCGATAGGTAAAACAGATGGGAGAAAGCCACAAAAAGTTCAAAAACTTCTGTGAGACTTCAGCTCTAACCACTTTTCAGCCTCAGGACTTCAGTAGTTGTGCATACCAATTTGTATTTAAGTGCTGGGGCACTTTACTCAAGAACACATCAGCAGATAGACAGCTTTGTGAGTCTATTCCACAAGGCGTTATGTGAAATAATTATTCAAAGCCTTCACAACATAGATTTAGGTACTAATTTTTTTCATAGCTTAGTTTGTCATCAGAAAAATAGAGATAATATTTCTCTTGTTTGTGGTGTTTGCTTGCTAACTGTATTCTTTTGCTTGGTTTATAATGTTTCTTGAACTAAAGCCATGTCTGCTCTGTTTCTGCAGCACCCGAATGTCATGGTCTGTAGACAACGTTACAATGCTAATAATTACTCTTTATATTTTTGACTATGTAGGCTTTGAAATCTGTCTTTTGCAACGTCTACAGCAATGGAGCTCCAATCACTTTTGATACTTCCAAGATTGTTGTAATACAAATAAAAATAGTTTGAAGGAGGTTTCTTTGGAGGTTTCTTTAGAGGTTTAAAGAGATTTAAATACATGCATCAATAGTTCTGCCATGTGATCTGCTCACCCAAATTTGTTAGTGGTTTTACATACCATTTTTTTTATTTTACATACTGTTTGCATACTAATGTGTGCGGGTGTGTTTCTTTCTGATTATAATTGTTTGGGTGCATGGATATCAGCTTCTTAGAGTGCATTAGTAAAACTACTATCTAAAGTTATTGCTCTGGCCATGAACTGCATGCAAACACCTGCATTAGCCATTTTCTTTACCAAATTTCATGGCAGACCCGTACCTGTACGTTGTTAATTTATACATATTAATCTGAATGCTTTCTTGTGGAATATATTTTGGTCTTTGTGGAACAGAAATGAGAAAAGTCAGTTTTGCTTTTTGGTATCTGGCAACCAGGTTTAATTATCCAAGTTCTCAGGTAGTCAAGGGTGGGATCAGAGTGGATCTGTACTTATTAATGGTATTATGACAGATCAAAGTAAAAGAAAAAAAGGTAAACTCCAAACATTCCTATCATAACTAGTGCTGAATGCTTTAATTTCTTAAAAATTAATCTGGAAAAAGTCCCAGATCATACATCTGTCACGCTAATTTACAGAGGCTGACGTCTAAGGGAGAAGCACTGAAGAGTATCATTCTTCCTTTTTCCTCCTCTGTTCAGCATGATTACTCCCCCACTCAAACATGTCCTGGATACCTGGCAATTTTAAGCATGAACTTCTGTATTCTAGTTAGAATTTGCTGTACGCTGGTAGGCATCATTGTCAGTCCATCTATCCAACATTTTTCTTACACTTTGTCTAACATTTCATGGGCTAGTATCTGTAGCTGGAGTATGTGACAAAGAAACCAGAGAAAAAATATTTGTTCTTCACCACCATCTTGGTTACTCCTCTTAAAATATCTGCTGTACTTTGGTTTATTTTTTTCTTCTGTTAAAATGCAGCTGTGGTACAGCAAATGACAAGTCATACTCAGTCATCTTGGAATCACCAGGATTTAACTCTCATTTCATTTTCGTAGGCTCTGCGTCAAATATGAGCTATTCTTGATGTCTTCCAGTTTCTGTGGCCAGAATCAGATACATAATTTTAGAAATATATAGTTCTACTAATTCACAGAAGCTGCTAGATTTTGTTTTCTTTTCATCAGTATCAAATCTTGCTGCTGATAATTTAATATAAAAAGAACTAGTAATTTTTCAATTTGTCAATTTTTTGGTTTTATACATAAATTTGTCTTTAGGAAAGATGAGGTAGTCATTGAGATAGATTTAGTAAGTGTCAAGATACCATAAAAATGTCTAACTTCTACTACAAAATATACTAACGTTCATCTTAACACAAAATTAATTGCATTGCCTTGACTGACACTTAAATCTGACTTTTGTGTCATTCTGTTTTCAGTCTAGTTCTTCAGACTCAGAGTATCTAAAATGAGGATGTATGAAAAGTTTGGAGGTTCGATAGTAAATTTATCTTATGGTTTCAATCATTTATAACCTAGTTCTTAAGAAGGCTCAGAAAGATTCTTCTTTTTCTTACATTTTACAATTTCTTATAATATTGTGGTAACACAAGCTGCAAAACTGATGTGAGCCAGAGAGCTTTACTTCTAAAACAGAGAGTTGTGCTGGACTCAGAGCTTCAAATCTGAACGCAGTTTTGCAGCATTGTGTACTGCTAGAATCAAAGGATAGTTTTTATAATTTAGTCAAGTCGTTTAGGAAAATAGACCCTTTTTTATAAGGCATCTTTAGAAAACTCTAGAGGCATATCTGGTTGCAATGTGTCTAGTTCAAGAGCTTTAAAGGGGACAAGTTGGCCTCTGTAGAATTATTTGAGAAAACAAACTTATTTTCAAGTGTCTATGCTTCCTATACAGCAATATGTATATATCTATAAATACATATATAAACCCCACACACTGAGTGCTGCCAACAGTCACTATGAATGAAATGCAGTGAGAACAAGCAAAGAAAGCCTGGTTGCTGTCTTAACCATTTTGTTACACTAATTTATTTTTTTTAAATTCACAGATGTATACTTTCTCTTTCATGATAAATTCTGTTTAGTGGCACACATTAAAAGAATTTGGATATTTAATTCCAAAGCTGTGTTCCTGAAATTTCTATTCAAACCCAATGTAGTAAAGGAATTTGTATTTCAAGTATGCTGTAATCTGACCATAAATTTCCTTTGTACATGCACCTCCATTTTATAAATTGGCACCTACACCATTTTTAATAAGATAAATGAGCTTGCTACTTGTGCATCTGCTCTGAGAGATTTAAACCAGTGGAACATGCCTAAAGCTGACATACTGAATTGGAATTCACACAAATCTCTGGTGTTATTCTTTCACCAAATGGTTGTGGGCCTCACTACAGGAGTGGAGCACCTGAGCTTACTTTTGCCATATTTTTTGATTAATCCTTCTGTTATTGAGGAACTGTTGTCTTAGTAAGTGTAATTAAATGAAAGCTGACATCAGGAAGAGTATTTTCATGTTTATCAAACGATTCCGAGTCACTAGTTGGAGAGCCATTTTAGACGTCGTTTCAACATGGTCAAGATTTTCGATTACCTTTTAATTACTAAGAATTTCTACCTGCAAAATAACAGTGAAGCGAATCTTTAGGGGTGTTCTTCAGCAGCTCTAGGAATGTTAGAAAAATACTAGCACTAGCAATCTGCTGGCATTTAAAAATCCACCCTCCAAACAGAGCCATTACTATTTTAATGTTGCTTTATAGGTATTTCAATAGAACATGTAACCACACAAAAAAAAACCCCGTACATAAATAATAATACAAAAGGACTGTTTTCATTACCAATAGAATGAGTGCATGGATGTTTGCAATGTTCTGCTTTGTATGTAACTTTACTTGGCAACAGAGGCAATATTTATAGTAAAGTCTATCACCGCTTATTAATGCTATACATCAGAGTATTTTGCTACTTCAGAAAATTATATGTTAAAATATGCTGAAACGTTATCAAATAAACCAAGAAAAATGATCTAACAATTTATTAATTGTATTTCATTGTTTAAATGTTAAAGCATGATAAACCATTGAATGAAGAAATGTAAATATATTGATTCCTTCTATGCTAGTTGTTGCAAGCATTTAATAAAGCCTCAGGGGAACAATTTCCATCTTGTTTATTTAAAAATTGTTAAAAAAAAATCTGATCCACAATTTTCAATTATTTTATATAAAAGCAGAGGACTAAGCAATTAATTTGTGATATACATATTTTTTTACATTCCTGATTATGAAATATACTTCTTATTAGGAATTTTCTGTTTGATGCATTTTAAGAAAGTTTGGAGATACAATGTTTCTTGCTTTTAAAGGTATAGTAGGAAAATATTTTTTCCAAATATTCTTTATTAAATTTCAGGTATTGAACTGACAATTTGATTTTCTTTTAAGTGGATACATTAAGCAAAGAAATTATATAAGCTAAAAATTTACTCAAACCAGAATTTTTAAAACAGCTTAATATATTTCATCATAATCAACTGTGGAATTTAAATATGAAATAGTTACACAATAGCAGTGGATTTTCATTGGAAAAATGTTAAGGTTAGGTTCTGAGAGTCTTCCATATAAAAATTGAGACAATTCTACTTTGAGGAGTTGTTCTTCCTATTTTTTTCATTAAGGAATTGACAGTTTTCTGACAGCTGCACACAAGCGGGCTAGTGAGTATTTTCCCTGGACAAAAACTGTAAAGTTCAGATATGCAAAATAAGCAAGGTTTGTAAGTACTGCGGATTGAAGGGGAGCCCTGAATCATTCAGTCCATCACTTTCACTCAAAAGTTTGATTTATACTCTCTGTGGAATCCACTCAAGCTTCACAGGGAATAACCACCTTATAACCCAGAAGGATTTTTCATTTACAGGCTTCCTAAGTTTTCATTTTTGCCACAAGGCCATTCAGATCATTTGTGAAGATAAAAGTTTAGCTGTTGATGAATGAGATGCAGGTTCTTCCAGCTATAATAGAGGTGGAAGAAACAGAAGAATGGTTAGTCATTTTGGAGGAAATGCTTGGACAAATTGATATATTACAGATTCTATGCAAAGATCTTAAAATTTAAAATGCAATCATTTAGTTGTACCCTGTAGCATAACTGCCAACAACTATTATTGGAAAGTTTCATATTATTTCTTCATGTTTGCAAGACTAAATCTGTCCATTTTTAGTCATGCACTTGAAAGCCAACTAATATCAAGGAAGGAGCATACACACCAATAGAAAATAAAGATGTTATCCCTAAGATGCACGTTCAGAATCTGCAAGGACATCTGCCTTATGGATCCCTATGAAGATGCAAATTTTTCTTGAGAAATAGGACCTTAGTAGACAATTTTGCTGATGAAGTGGAAAATGGAATATAATTCAAATATTTCCTGTGGCTCTTCATTGCTGGCAACAAAGTAAAAGTAGAAACGTGTATTACAAAATAAGCAGAGCTGACAAAGAACACAAACAAGGTTTCATTTTCCTTTCGTTTACCCTTTTGTTACTATTTTAATTTAACAAATACTATTTTAATTTAGTAAATAATTACTGACATTAAAAAATCTTCTATGTGGCTTTATAAATCTCTTTTTCTTCTATAAAAATATTTCTATGATCTGAAGGAAATAAAAATATCTTTGAATTCATTTCAATAACCTTTAATCTTCTGGGATGTTGTTCTCATAGTGATTTTTCCCAAGGTAATACTCTCTTACTTTTTAGGTTGATAAATTTTACTATTTATAGATTCTTTGTAATTTGTAACTTAACCAGAATGTGATACTGTAACTGGATATGGTATTTTTAATTGCTAGATCAAGAAATACTCAATTTAATTGTGTAAATTAAAGATGCCTTTGCATATATTTATTGAAGTTCTTAATTTTTGCATTACTTCTCTTAGAAAAGCAATGAGCTTAATAATTTTTTTAGTCTGAATTTGAGTTAAGTTAGTTTTGTACAGAAATTTGAAAACAGTTAAATGCAGAAATTAAGAAGTTAGTTAAAATTTGCTTAAGCAGAGCTACTATTAACTGTATTGGATAAATAAGAAAACTATTCAGGAAAGCATTGTTTGTGTGTAAACAAACAGCCCACTAGTAAAAGTGAAGCAAGTAGTCACCACTGTGTTCTCTGGAAATCTCTATTACAGGTAATAGTTTATTTCTTGCCTTGAGATCCTTCTGAACTGGTTTATTTAACAAAATAAGAATTATCCATGGTTAATGAAAATAATTGAGAGGGGTTTTTTTTTAATTTTATAATCTGTAAATCTCAGCCTTTCATAAATAATTTCTTTACCTCTGAGTTTCTCATCTTGAGTGAATTAGAAGTCAAAGAATACTGAACTGCATCATTTCATTTCCCCTTTGTAGTCACAGAAGGAGCTGGTTTGCTGCTTCAGTAAACTATAGGTGCTGATCTTCACCTTACTCAGATGCTGAATGTTCCCTTGATGTGTTTTAAACCATAATGACATTTAAGAAAGCTGAGATATTTCAACTCTCAAAAGGATTAAAGTAAATCTTCTGTTTTGGTCAAGAACCTAAGCATAGACAGTATGTGCCAGAAAGGAATGTCTCCTCTTTTGTACTTAGCTTTTTTTACCTAGTAATGAAAGCATGTGCATTTAGAGCTCAGCCTCTTATGAAATCCACATCAACCGCATGTCTAATAGGCTCTGAAAATTCTCCAATAACATTTACATAGGGATTGAGGTTGGAAACCTCAGGAACCTATAAGAAATATTGAGTTATAGGTTAAAATTAGTAAGAAATAATGATAAATATGAAGAGTTATATAATATGCGGCACTTTGCTGGTGACTGGTAAATAATCTTCAACATTCACTTTTAGTTGATTTTATTTTGATACATCAGGAGAGCACCTATTTTGCTTTCATTCAAAAATTAATAGCAATTTAATACCCTCAGTCTTTCGAAACCAGTTTTTAATACGAAAAATTATCATTATCAAACAAGCCCAGCTAGTGCTTAGAAACTTAACCAAAAAAGCATCCCTAGCTAGCCTAACAATATCTCCCTGAACATTTCAAAGAATGAAATATGCTTCCCATGAAGCAGAGCCTTATAAGTTCTCCATCTGTTTTTTAATGTATTCTGTTTATTTGATCACAACTCTCTATGCCCCCTTCTGGTTTCTATTGCTTTTTACACAGGTATATTTTTGTGTGTTTTCATGTCTGAGATCTCTGTATAAAAATTGAAGTAGACCTAATTAGATACATGAATCCTACTATCATTTTCCAAAGTAGATCAGAACGGATCAATGGTATGTGCTCACAAAAGTTCTCCTGTCCTTATTGTACTAAACCCCAGGTCTTTTCCCATTTTGGCAGAAACACGATTGAGCTCCCACTTTCTAAGGATGACAATTACTCAGTCAGGTGTATTTTAGGCCTGAAATGTAAGCCCAGACTCACCCCATCTAACATGAAATTATGTGATGTAAGAAAGTCATAACTGAAACTGTCTAAAGTTAGAGGAAGACAAGAGCACCTCCAAGTCTGGACAGCTGCAAAACTGTAGTTGCAACCGTAAGTCAGACAAATTCAGGCTCAAGATAAAACACCCATTTTAAATAACTGGAATAAGTAACTACTGGAACAATTTGATCAGGATAGCAATGGTTTTGTAGTGCAGTGGACTATTTTGATCATTTTCATAAATATGCTTGCATATTTTCCTGAGCAATAAACATTTAGTTCAAATACATCGACTCAGAGAAGTGAGCAAGTATTTATATCAAAGTTCAGAGAAGAGGACCAAGGTGGTTCTTTTCTCCATTACATTTCTCTCTAAAAGGTTCAAATTACTCTGACTTTATCACTGTACCAAGTATTGTTTCACCTGGAAATTTTATTGTGGTGACATATTACTTAAATGTCTCTTATGAAAAGTTTTGGGATTTATTCCATTCCCCAGGGAGCACACTTTATATTAAAATGTTAGTGGCCTATTTTAGTCTGGCTTGTTCTACTTCTTGCCACACTAATAATCCTGTACTTCCTGAATTTCCATTCTGTCAAAAGTAAGTTTTAGCAAGAGGCTATGCTTTCAGATGATGAAAATAATTTGTATATGCTGACAGACAAATACTACCCCTTGAAGGTTTTCTCTTGTATGAATTTCTAGCACAGCAGATTAGAAATACTTTATTATTGCTTTCCAAAATAAGTCAGTTAATTTCTTTGCAAAACATTAGAAATATTAATTTAAATATTTCTGTCATCTTAATATTTTAATCAGCAATGTCTAGTAGTATGTCTGCAGCATTTATATAGTTTATTTTGTTACTAGCTTTCTTTTAATCTTCATATTGAAGGAAGCTATGCTGGGTATGGAATCTTCCATGATGTCTCTAGCTCATTTTGTATTTTTTTACACCTTTCAACTTAAAATTTGCATTAATTGCATTTATTTCCATTTATTTTCCATTTGTTTTATTGATAATTCATAAACCAACATAGATTTTCTTCAGCATATATTAGAAATATTACCTAAAGCTATTTTCATTCTTGAATATGGAACCCATTTTTTGTGATCAAGAACTACTTAAAATTTGTTAATTTACATTCATATATTTCTCTCTTAACTTTTCCTTCCACTCAGCTTCCCTCATAACTTATTTCAGCTTTGAGGAGTAAACCTTAAATACATATATATGTTATTAATTGAGACTGTTGTCTGTGGATGGTGTCTAATTGTGTCTAATGTAAAGCGACATCTTTAGAGATCCTTTTCCAATACATCTGGGCATCTGTGCTTATAACATTCCAGTCATGTAGACTGCCCACTAGCTCTTGGTAATCCCAATTTAACCAAATTCACTTTCATTAGTATCACCCAGATTCACAACATAAGAACAGTTTATGACATGTTTGAGAGAATAATTTATAATCTTCACCTAAAGAAAAGTTATAGTCCTGTATAAGGGGACATGGTCCTTTAATATAAAATTGGTATTAGATAGTCTATAAACTTCTAAAGAAGAGAGAAGTCTTTTAGCAAACATCACATCTGCAGTCTCTTTTTGAAAAGCATGACAGAAACATTTTGACTGCTGTCCATGTAGCTGTGTAAGTACAAAAAAAGGTGTGATGACCGTGGATTTTGCATGTGGGCTTTGCACTTTTCTGTGACCAAAATTTTAGAATAGTCAATGTTACTCATAGTAATCAGCAAAAAAGACAACTACTACATTTAAAATCCCTTTGTTTATTCAGTAGCAAGAAGCACCTCAATTAACAGTGAGCAGGTACATAGGTGATTAATGATTACTCGTTTTTATGGGAAGGGCAAGTACATAGGTGATTTACATCAAAAATAGAAAAAATTTAAAATGTTTAAGTTTTGTAATTTTCTCCTATCACTATAAACTGGAAATGGCTGTACTAAGGTGTAATTCCTCAGCTTTAGACTGGCACTTTGAGGGGCTGAATTTGATATAGCAGGCTATTTTGCGTCTGTTGGTACAAAACTCTGTAGTTAGTACTCATATATTTCCCTCTTTTTGCTAATTAAGCTGAGTACATCTCTGACATGGATTAGTATGAACATAATTGCTTTGAAATAAATGAAGCCATATTAATCTGTCTGTATCAACTGTGGTTCTTATTTTCATTACTTTCATTTTAAATAATCCACTAGGTAAGGATAAAGTGTGTACAATATGCAACAAATAAGAATGGTACCATTGTGCATACATTCTATACAGATATAGTAACTCCACAAGAAACGAGGCAGGAAATAATCAGACCTGTTCATTTTTACTAGACCTTTTATCTTTAAAAGATTTGAAACCAGGCTGGCTTCCCAGCTGATCACAATCCTTTGCACAGTCAAGAATAAGTTGCCTAAAACAGAAAACAGATTAATCTTCATAAAGATATATAAGCAAACAAATCACCCAGTGCTATCACAGTTCATGTTCTGTTTTAAAGAAAACATTATATATATATAGGGCTTCATATCTTTGTGTCCAAAACGAGTGACTTTAATAGGAAGCACTAGGACATATGGAGTGAATTCTTCATTGTTGTACGCCCCAGAAAAACTGAGTCTGCAGCTCATGTCTATGAGAATCATTGATGACAGTGAGATAAGTTCTCAGCAGAGCATACTATTTTATGGGAATAATTTATTTAAAGGCAACCAACCAGAAAGATTTTTACGTATATCCACAGGTTTTAATTTACTGCAATGCAATGTAAAGGCAAGAAATAATCACCTTGGAGGGTGGTTTTTTTTTTGCATTTAAATGCATTATTTCTCCAAAACTCCATTGTTAGACTATTGCATGTGAGGAAAACAAAATAGTTTACAGCTCTATTTACCACATTATCCTATGTTTTATCATAATTAAATATAACTGCGATAATATATTTACAATTAACACAGCATATTGGATACAAATTTTACATAGTGTATGAAGAGAAGATGCACATAAAATTAGAAAGAATGTTAAAATAGAATGTTAAATTACATCTACATTTTGACAAGAAAAGCCTTATAAGCAAATATATCTTATAAGTTCACAAATACGTATTTTTGAGGAAGAGCAAGCTAAAATGCAGAAACAACATATTGGACAAGATTATAAAAAGAAATAACTGTACAAAACTTTAAGATGTGAAATGAAGATAACAAAAAGGCTTTCTGGGTCATATTCAAGTCCTAGTCTTTAAAAAATCTGTAAGAAAGTTTTATATTTAACCTTATTACTAAAGAATCATTGACCAATTTTATTTGTTCTTCTCCACATTAGATCATTTGGCTTTCTTTTGTCATTTCTCACTTGAATGTTGCAAACTTAGAAAACGCTAAACTAATATTCTTTTGTAGTGTTACACGTGCCATAAGACAATATTATTTTACCATGTCAAAGATGTTTGCACCATTTGGAGCACATCTATCATCAAAAATCAATTAAAAAGTACCTTTCTATCTTCAGCTAAAACAAATTATTTACTTATATTTGCTCAGTGTTTACTTCACAAGAGGTAGAAGACCCAAATACAACAGTAAAATAGGTGTCTCGGGATATAGCACAGGTCAAAAAATTTAACCCAAAGAAGAAGGTCTAATCTTTTGGCTGCAAGAGAAGACTTTTTTCCCTTTGCCAAGTAAAAGGCAGCATTATAATGTTATTCATGCCTCACGTGGTGTCCTAACAATTCCTCTATTCAAGCTGAAAGGGCTATATTCCCTTTGTTGCAAAGTATTAAATTTGTCCCTTGAGATTAGTGTGTAGGCAGTTTTAAAGGATGAAACAGGATTAGATAAGGTTTCTTACGAAGTAAGAGTTCTGAAACTGTGCTGCAAAAACCTCTTGTATTACATGTGCTGAAAAAATGTCCTTTGTTTTAACACTTCAAATCACAAGTCAAGTTTTAAAAATTATTAGTTGACAAAATGTTTCTTTACAGGGTTTTATGAAAGGCAAATAAAGTACAAATGGGGGGAAAATGACACTTGATTTAATTGTATTTGAATTTTTATACAAAATTTCCTTGCCAGTTGTAATTTGAAATATATTCCAAAAGGTTGATATAAAAAATTATAGTAATTCTGCTTAGTTTCTAAAATATTCAGTACATTTCTGCATTTCTTGCTGTGGTTTAGAGAAAAAAATATTGTACCTTTATAACTTATGAACTAAGCCGAACAATTTTAGTCTAAAAAGCATCAAAACCCAAATGTCAAGGACAGTCCTAAGAGTCAGTATTTCAGCTGTGCTCCACTCACTTGTATATAATTAAGGCAATTGTGTACCACATGAAAACTTTCATGAATTTGATTGCTGCATATTCAGTGAGCACAGTTTAAGCACTTCTACTTTAAAAAAAAAGTCCACTTTTGAGGAATGAAACCATTCCTAACTAGTACCAGGGGAATTATTTGCATATGTATAATTAAAAAGTGGGCAGGTTATATAGACTGTATGTTGGCTTTACAACAAGAAAAGGCAGTTCCTTTCCTTTATCCCCCAAATTTACACAAGTCACATGGCCTTTGACCCCATCCTTCCTCAAATCCCTGTTCTTGATTATCTTTTCTGCAAAACAGATTATACAGATCCACTTTGGTAGCCATCAGTGGTCTTCCTCTAGTCCCGAGGATATAAAAAAAAAAAACACTGAAAAATGATAGTCTCATCCAAGAGTGAAGTGTACCACATTACACAGGTAACAACTTTGCTGGCTTATAACTACAGTTATGTGACTATGGAAGCCTCGTCCTTCCTGCCTCTCCCACTGCAAAGTTACTTGCCATTTATGTAGTTTACTATGGTCATCCTGAGTGCAATGTTTGAATACAGAAAGGCTGTGGAAAGAGTCTCAAGACTATTCTCAGCGTCACTGTAGAGTTCAATTGAAGAGTGGACTGTAAGATGCATAGGAATTCTTATTTCTCCAGCATCAAAATATCTCTTACCCTCAACTGTGGAGTACTTCATTCCTGAATATAAATGCCTGAATGCCTGGAATGACCGAAATGATTTTTACAGCTTCATTGGTATAATTGCTCAATATTGTTAATATGTATAGGATCTCAAAGAGGTATTTTGACATTGTGATATGACTATTTAATCTGTTTCTTTTCCCCTTTTAAATTATAATTAAAAAAATAACTCCAGCAGATTGACATAAAAAGAACATCACCTGCAATTACAAGTTTTTCTGCACTTATGCAAGAGAAGATGGTGTACTGCAGCCAGGTCTGAGTCTGCTGTTGAAATATGTTCTTCACAATATATACCAAATATAAGTTAAACTATACATATTAAAATGAAGATTGCAGAGGAAAATTTGTTTTGTTGATTAGTGTTTCAACAAAACCGGTGTGCTTTAATGTTGGATGACTCGCCTCTTGTTCCTTTAGGTAAGACACGGAAAGATGTGACTCCTTCTCACACAAAGCTACTGTATCATAAAAATGTATGTCATTAATGAAGTTAAGTGGCACTGGGTTTGCAATTTTCAATGCACAGATAGAAATTATATGCTGTTATAATTCATGGACCATTATAACAGATATATTACCTTAATGCAATGTTCTGAAATTACTATCTTCATTTTCTATAGCTCAAAAAAAGCTCTTAAAAAAAAAAAAGTCACCTAAAGAATGTTTTCAAGTATATTGGAATTGGGAACTTTTCTCTGCCTATCACTGAGATGACATAACATCATTAAAAGGGACTGTCCAATGTGCTCACAGGCATTGTATAGCCATATGTTAAAGTGAAAGGAAATAGGATCTTATTAAACTGTGTTGTGGTTTAAGCCCAGCCGGTAACTCAGAACCATGCAGCCGCTCTCTCACTCCCCCTCCCTTCCTCCCCCCAGGTCCTGGAGGGATGGGGAGGAGAATCAGAAGAATGTAACTCCCATGGGTTGAGATAAGAACAGTCCAATAACTAAGGTACAACAGAAACCACTGCTGCTACCACCAATAATAATAATAATGGTAAGGGAAATAACAAAGGAAGAGAATACAACCACTCGCCACCCACCGACTGATACCCAGCCCTACCCGAGCAGTGATCTAACTCTTCCGGGTAACTGCCCTCAGTTTATATAGTGGGCATGACGTGATGTGGTATGGAATACCTCTTTGGCTTGTTTGGGTCAGGTGTCCTGTCTCTGCTTCCTCTCAGCTTCCCCTCCTCCCTGGCAGAGCAGGAGGAGAAGTTCTTGGTCAGAGTAAACGTTACTGAGCAGTAACTAAAAACATCGGTGTTATAAGCGCTGTTCCCAGGCCCAAAGTAAAAACGCAGCACTGCACCAGCTACTAAGAAGGAGAAAAATGACTGCTACTGCTGAACCCAGGACACACTACTACTGTATATTTTAGCATTATAGTCTCTATGCATATCTACTGACCACTGCATCCAGATCTAAGGAGGTTTCCAAACCTATGCGCAGACTCATCTAGTTCTGTAGAAGTTTTGAGGTATCGTGAAAAACATATTATAAGGGTTATCACAAGGTATTTTTCAGAGACTATTTTCTCAGAACATTTGAGACAAAAAGTGATATAAATTGCAATGATGGCAAGAATTATGAGATAAGTGGCAGCTGTATTGAAGACCCAGGCCCAAACTCGCATGGTTTGCATCATTTGTTATACGATGGTCACTAAATATATTCCTCTGGCACCAGCAGTGTTTGCATTTCAAGGTGATTCAGTCCCTCAGACTAATTCTCTCTGTATCCTCTGGGACTTTTAATTATAGCCACAGGGGTATTTTTTGATGCCTTATCTCAGTTCTTCAAATGATGAAGGAAATGGTGTGCTAATAGGAAAAAATGCCCCAAATATACTCTTCTCATTGCAAACACTTATAGAACAAGACAAAGTTAGTTGATATTCACGCTATAAATGTCTGTGCTACTGTCATACAGTGCAGCATGTGAACAAAATAATAAAAGATTATCTGTCAACAAGCTGCTCTCTTAAGTTGGTAATTATTTTGAATGACATCGTATCACATCAAAAATAAATTTAAACAGTATCAGCAAAGTACAAATACAACAATATCACACAGCTAAGACTAACAGCAATAGCTCTCATTCTAGTCAGTACTTTTTTGCAATATTTAGTTATTGTTTGGAAGAAACCCACTACCACCCAACAGTTCACATTAAATATAGACAAATAGTTTAAATTAGACATATGATATTCCATCATTTTGCACAGGAAGTCATATTTATATATTTAGGTATTTAATTTCTTGAATTACAGGACACAATGGAAGTAAAGATATTCCTATATTTTCAAGTTCTCTTTTGATTGGTAAGGGACAGTAGAGGCCCATCTGTTTTGCAGCAAAGAAAGCCCCAAACCATCTGTGTAGAACCACATGCCAGCTAAAACACAGAGATATGCACAGTTTTTTGTTATGAAAAATTTTGCAGTATTTTTTTCCTGTATTAGTGTGAATAAATTAGCAACAACTAAATTAAAGAAATCTTCTGAGAACATATTAACTTTCTAGTGCACACTGGAAAATGTATCCATTTAGAAGTCATGAAACATTCATTGGCAGAATTTGTTCTTTCTTTTTTTTTTACTATTAAGACAGAGAAATCTTTATGTGCTTAATATAAGCATTTTTATTAACATGTAATAAGAGTTAATTTACCTGAATTTTAGTATTTGCTTGTGGAGTTTTCTTTAGGATAAAAACCCACATAACTATATTTATATATTGGCCTAATAATAGCATTAAAAAACTTGGGCCCATATGTTTCTTTTCCATCTTAACAAAAAAACCCAACAGTCAGAAGAGGGGAAACTCACCCATAAATGACTACAGCTTTGGCTAACTTGCAGGTTTATGTCAGCTACTATTTAAATGGGTTTAAAAAGAAATCTGTATGTGGAGAATAGACTCTGAAATGAATACACAGCTACAATTGTGTGGATTTCTGTCCCTCACTTGCCTTACACAGGCACTACGTTCTGTGTCGAGCAGAAGTAGCACTGTGAGCTCTGTTGACAGTTCATTAATGTTAAATATTTTCTTGACATTAGAGCAACCTTAGCCAAGCAGGCAGCAGTGGCCCTGAGAACTTTTGAAAGTCTTTGAAATAACTGAAAAACCACAGGCAAAATGCACAAATAAACAGCCCTGTGGAGTTTCTGGGTATATTAGTGGTCACATGCTGGCAAGGTAGTAGCTGCCTTTCAACTGTTTTCAAAACCTAAATAATATATTTATTTCTTTTTTTAATATAAGGATAAAATTAAGATTTTGCAAAAGGATTGGGATGTTTCTATATCAATGTTCACTTTCCGGTTCTGAACACTGGGGAACTAAAATACAGTCCCTGGATTTTATCCAGAGCATCTTTCAGCTAAAGACAGTTGAGCTGTTCTAGTTTAGAACACACAATTTGATCGGGACAATACTTTCAAGAGGATGTTTTGGAGGACGATACATGATGTAAAGAGCAGAAATTTTCTAAGCTAAGAAAGCCTTCACATCCTTTTGCTTGGATTCACGATGACAAGCCAGATGTCCGAAGCCTCTAACAAAGCTTCTAGTCTTGTTAAACCATTAAAACATTTACTTGGATTTAAACCTTCTAGCTTGGACAGTATGAGGAACAAGGAAAAGACCTAATAGTTAATGTTTTCAATCTTTTTAGAAATGTTGTTTGATTTATTTTTTTTTTCTTAATTCTGTTTTTCCCATGGGCTGGTAAAAATGAGCTTTCGGCAAGCAACTCATTCAGAAGTCATCTTCAAATTTGATTGAAAAGACTTAACTTGCAATATTTATAAGACTTTTGTGTCTTTATGTATTGTTTAGATGACTCCCATGCAAGCAAGACAGCATTTCCAATAATACAAAGTCTAATACTTGTGGTTTTCATGACTACTACATTACAATCATAGTACCCTTTAGTAAATGAGAAGATATCATCATTATGTCTTTACTCTTTTTCTGCATGTGTGGAGAAATGGATGCTGTCAACATTTATCTTTTTGCTGCCTGAATCCCTATTCTACAACTGATTGTTTTACTGAAGTAATTGTTACATATCTAGTTAAATATTTATGATAATGGGGGTGCATTTACTACATTTTGTGAAGAGAAATGGCTGCTAAAATAGAAAACTAGGGAACAACAACTACTTCCTAAGAGAGAACACTGGTATGGAATTTCTTCTGATGTATGCGGGGGTAACTCCTCAGGAAGTCCAGATGACTTGTTTGGATACTTTAGCGGAGAATTTTGTCTTTTAACAGAATCAAAAGTATCTGTCTCCTCACAAGCCATACTGTAACTTGTTTCTAACCAGAACTGAATGATTGCAGAAGTTGTGGTTGCAGTTGTCTTTTACACAATGTACATTTGGATAGGCAGCACTCAGCAAATTCATGCAGTTTTATTTTTGATAGCTGGTATTAATTCGCAAGCTTTATCAAAGATTCCAGCTTTAAGTAGATTCATGCAGTGGTTGCCTAATGGCCTACTTGAAGATCATTTACCTTTTACACAATATTAGCACATTATTTCTACTATGATCACTGGCACCATGTATGGATTTTTCTTGCAGTGGTATACAGATTTATTTTTCAATACAGCAAGCAGTTCTGCAGGTTTAAATGATACTGAACTTGATGTTTTATTGCATTTGGCTATTCCATTAATTTAGAAGTCAAAAGTCCTACTGTAATTTTATTTTGCTTCAAGGTAAATATTAATTCAGGTTAATAACTTATTTTGCACAGCATTAAATCGTAAAAAAGAAGAAAAATATCCTCAAACCTTCAGTCTGTTGGAATAGTTTAAACATACTTCAATAACAACAGAAATATTGTGATTGGGATTTTAATATTTTATTTGCTCTAGTTTTCTACACTGGAAAACTCATCCCAGGATGTATTACCTAAGGATTTATGTTGTAGTGCTGCAAATATTACCAGGTACTGAATTAGTTGATTTTCATGCTAAAAAGCAGATAGTATTGTTTTAGGCTTCAAATAAACATTTTGTGTCAGCGAAAAGTAAAGGAAATGTAAACACAAATAATGGTAGCTAGGGACATATATTTAGGGTAAAGGTAGATCAACCGGCTTCTGCATCCAATAGCACAAATTTGCAGGGCAGAGTCCATAGACAAACATAAAGTGTATGACTTCTGCCATCAGTGACTTTTGCTACTCTACTCCAAGTGAATTATCTATGGATTAAAAAACCTCAGAATGAACCTCAGTATTTGCAGTTCATCAGTAGGATAAATCGATCAATTCTAAGACAATAAACTAAGCTGAACAGATTTCAGAGAAGTAATGTCTTTCAACTGAGAGATACAGCATTATCTTGTCTAACACTTCTCATTATGCTATACAAGATAACTTTGTGATCATACTATTACTTTTACATTCATTATTTTAGAGTGTGTAGAATTTCCTCCCTCTTGCTAAATAATGAATGACCTGTTTTGAACTATACAAGAGTTTTGAAAGGAGAAACTATTCACACATGAAGGAGTTTGGAAAAGCTGTGATTTTCTGCTTGACTTAAAATCAGTTTATGATTCAGTTTTAGGAAGGTTAATCAATCTGAACTAAAATGGAAAAGAATATACACAAAAATGCAAAAATAGACCATTATTGTTTTTTAATAATATATTTAAATGCATACAAAGTGATGAGACATTTTCTGTTTGTTCCTGTTGTGAAACCTTTAATAGTTTTATATTTCCCATCTTTGGTTACTCATAACTGAGGAACACTGCTTTCAAATGAGACCCTAATTTGCAATATGGCAGCTCCTAAGACATTCTTACACAAAAAATATATGACTTAAATAAGGAATTCATATAGTTCTTGACAATATTGCTTTAAAAAAAAAAAAGAAACTAGTTTAATGCAATAGCAATTAGCAAGCTTGATATAAGAAATAATAAGCCCAGGCAGACAAAATGTTTCTCTTTTAAAAAGCAAACTTATTTCAAATTTCAGCTTCCATTAAGGTTAGTTCTCCTATATAAGAGAAATATAATTAGATTTCTTTTTCAAGGAAGACTATAATGTCATGTCTAAAAAAAAGAATAATAAAAATCTGAGGAGTTCCTTACAAAACACAAAAGTCTAATGAGATATTTACCTGTATTAGTCAAGACTATACACACATACCCACAGTGTATGTGCTTGTTAAAGCCTTCCAGTCATTCTAGGCTTAAGGAAATAGTGTCCAAATGTACCATATTTAGCTTCTATCTCAAATTCTCCCGAGCTGTCAATTTAGGTGTTAAAGAGACCATTTGCAAAGCTTGGCTGGGAATTGCCATTATTGACTGGAATGTGTGTTTATCATTACA
This sequence comes from Neopsephotus bourkii, assembly GCF_033783945.1. Taxonomy (NCBI): domain Eukaryota; kingdom Metazoa; phylum Chordata; class Aves; order Psittaciformes; family Psittacidae; genus Neopsephotus; species Neopsephotus bourkii. Next base: position 2,690,776 of record NW_026901866.1, on the reverse strand, counting down.
TTCAATGATGAAAGTGGAACATGTAGCATATGAATAAATGTCAGCAGATGTTTCTTTTAAATGGCCTGATTTCAACCTCCTGTTGTTTGTCTTGAATACAAATATTAAAAAAGAGAAAAAGGCAGAATTTTTTATGACATAAGTGCAAGGGTAGTTATATTAAAAAAAACAAAAATAATTATGAAAGTCACAGAAGAACGAGGAAAGTATAATTAATAAGAATTATGTTGACATTCTCATGCTACTATCCGGCTTGATATTATAAAAGACACAAGAACAGCAGTTCAGTGTGGGCTGTATCACTCCATAGTCACTCCATCAGAAGTAAGGAAGACCTACGGTCTATTCTCAGGAACATATTACATAAGGTTCAACAATAATTTTGTAGTATTGTTACAAAAACTCCTTGCTTAAACTCAAAGCACCAAGAAAAAGAGGGTCTCACAGAAAAGACGTCTCTACATACATTGTTATTGTTGCAAAAGTGAATATTCTCTTTAAAACAGCAATGATTCTTTAAGCCTTTGAAAGGTTCTTACCAGTTCCAACAGGTAATACTCACCACTGCAAAATTAAAACTTGAATATGCAAATTTTTCTGGAGTGTGTGGAAATGCAAATAGAGGATTTATATAGAGGTCCTTTTTTTCTCCCAATTTTTTTTTTTTTAACAATTAAGTAAAATTGCTGTAAAAACCAGTATATAGTTGCCTGCTACCAGCACCATATTCTGCTACTCTGCCTCACATGGTGGTGGTCCCATTGTGCTCCATGGGACTACCCTGAGAATAAAATTATGCTCAGTGTGAGCAGTGAAGGCAGAATCTGGCAGGAATTAGTATGCAGCACTGTAAACTCAGCAGTATTCCAACTAAATCAATAAAGTGAACAGAGACAAAATTAAATCAGCCTTGTGTTTACTGGAATGTGTTGCATTTTTTATCTATCTAAATTACAATATGCTATCGAGGTGTTGAATATCTGAGGCTGTGTCTTTACCAAGAGATGTAGGTGCTCAATGCAATGCAAATGCCATTTTTAGTAAACAAGATATCTTTATCATGATTATAGTCCATAGTTGGGTGTTACTACAAATCTACTGATTAGAAGAGGGTATTTGGGAAAAAAAAAATCACCTTCTTTTGATGCAAAACTTTTTTTCAATATGTCCTTAAAATACTAAATATATGGTATATTTTTATAATACTATATCTAATGACTGTAAAAGATAATAATTTGTAATTTCATACTGAGCACTATCTACAGTTCCTATCTTGAAATATATTATGCATTTACCAAAGGTTTAATGAAAATCATATGTGTATTTTGAGTTAAGATAGAAAGGCTAGATAATGTGTTACCCCTTTGTAATGCATTCTTTTTAGACAACCTTTCATATTATGTCCTGATTACAGCAGGTGGAAAAGAGGATTCCATATCACCTAGACAAGATAATGATTTTTACAAATATAACTGTACAGATAGCTAACTGTTAACAGAGGGGTAATATATGTCTTTAGTAGTGCAAGACTACAACCCTATTCTCAGTATCTTCACATATCTTCAAGGATATGTCCTTTACCAGTTTGTTTAGCAATAGCAATATTGGCTAGTTGCTTATTGGATCTAGTAACAGTAGTTTTGGACAGCTGCTTACTGGAACTAAGGGAAAATTATTCTACATTTATTCACTTTTCCTTTTGATAGGAAGCTTTAAAAATATGTTTTAAAACATATGCAGTATCACGGTTAGAAGGGAAGCCATGTTACCAAAGAAGGATAATATAAGAAATAATAGTATTTAAAATGATTATATTTTTAAAATAATCACTAAACCAGTGAAATTTTATTTAAATTTAGTGAGGAATTATTTAGTGCTGCCAAGTATGAGTGAACTGCTCCACCTCCATCTTATTTTAGTGCGATATACTCAAACAGTGATGCACTCAAAATTCACTACAAGGAAATTTATTTATTCTCCTAAAGCAGTGGACCAGGAACCACAAGATTACAGCATATATTCAATTGCTGTCCTTTGCCAGTGGTGGTGATGAGATGAGATCAGCACAGAGTAATAGACAAATATGATACAGGGACACCTGAGCAAATATAAAATATAATAACAAATTTTAAGTGAAAAAATACATATAGTTGATAATAGTTCTGTCTTATTGAATAGAAGTGTTGCCTAACTTCAAGTAACAAGTGAGAAAACAGAGCAAGGATTGCAATTTAATTATCTTGGTCTCTGTTACGGAATTTAATAAGCAGATCAATAATGTTATCTCTATAATTGCATTCCAAGAATATCATGCTAGCTGTTTTTTTGCACTTCATACACTACAACATTTCCTCTTAAAATGTTTTCAGAATGTTTACAGTAATTTCTCTTCTTAGGCCTGGATTCATCAAAACACAGAGCTTATACTTAGCATTATTTCCACAGCATGAGTAGTATATTTATACGTATGTATAAATGTTTTCTGGAATAGGGTTGGTTATAAACATGTGAAATGATTTGATGAATATGAAACAAAAACAAAATATAAATTGACAGAATATGCTTTTACTTTTGGAGTATCTGTAAATAAGAATGTCTTCATTATAATTTAAAGTCGTGATATAAACATATATGAAATAGGATATGGCCTCTATCTTTAGAAAATAATTTAATATTATCAACAGTATCAAATGTAGACTTCTTTCCACCCTTCAAAAATCTATAGGTAGTGTTGACATTCAACAATCAGAAAGCAAGGAAGAAATCTAAGAGGGAAGCTGCATTTTCCCTGTCTTCTTAGATCTTGGCAAATTCACTCTTCAATTGCTTCTCACTCATCAGATAAGCTTGAAACCAAACTTGAACCTTTCAGCACTATGCACACTTCACATGTTGCTTCATTTCAGCAGTTAACTCTTACCTCCTTGAACCAAACCAAAACACATACACAAAAATCCTTCCATCTTCTCACTTCTAAAGAAGCAATAACTGCAGGTCAAGGTAACTTCAGAATGGCTTAAATTTATCTTTATTATTTCTCTCCTATAGGCTATTTCACTTCCTCTTTTGCTACAGAGGTTTTGGAAATGTTTATGTGCCTCCTCCCTTCTTCCCCCAGTAATATTTTAGACTGATAAATACAATTCTGAAGAATTTGGAGGGATTTTTTTTCATAGAATATTGAAAGTGACCGGGAGTGCCTTGTGGAGTTGCAGAATCTGTCAAAGGAATTGTCTGATGTGACGTGGTGTAGGAATACACAGAAGAAATCACTGCCTTTGCAGGAGACTTCCTTGTGTTGCACTGATTAGGTACACTAGTTTCTCATTTAAGCAGTTTTAGATATAAACTAACAAAGTTTTTGGTGGTTGGTTTGAATATCAATTAACAGCTTGTTAATTGGCACAGTTCCAGGAAATCTCCTTCCTCTGTTACCCTGCCTCTGCCTTATTGAAAGGACACTGGCAGCAGAATATTACTCCTATTAAATCTGATGATTTTCCCTTTTATTTTCACAAACTGCTCCTAGATAGTGTTTAGCATGCTGATTCTTAGTTTTCTAGTCCAACAAGTGTTTGTATGCATTATTGTGGAAATTATACATTATATTTAAATTTTATACATAAGAATAGCTTGCTATTTATTACTTTGTTCAAATCCTCTTGTACCTCAGACTTATAAAATCTTTTCCCAAAGAGTAACCTTTCTATTTTGAGTATGTACAGTTGTATTCCCTCCCCCCCCCCAAAATAGTGTTTGTCATATTACTTCTGTAATAGTCAAGATGCATGTTGTTCTTGCTTTTGGTTTCTTTTTATAACTGTGGCAGCTTTGAATAAGTATGGTAAGGCTAATGCAAAAAGTAAAAAATAAAAGATGAGGGTGTTCACTCCTTTTCCTTGTCTACAAATATCAGTTTGTGTCTGACACCAGTTGCAGCTGCAATGCTTATAATTACTTCTGCTGAGACTCCCAGTCTGTTATAATTTAGCTGGAAGTTGGAAAAGTCTCCTTTATTCCTACAGGATACCTATTGTTCAGGGCTGAGATCTAGGACTAGAAAGTATCCTTTGAAAGTCTGGGGACGATTGCAAAGAGTGACTATTGCATGATATTACCAGATCTCAGAGTCTGGGGTTAGACTCCCTATACACCCAAAGCCTACGATTAAAATCCTTTTCTGAGGCTATGGAGCCATGGATGAAATCCCACTTCCCAACTAAGTGTTCTAATCAATACATTAGTACAGAAAATAAGGGTGACGTTTCCTCCCTTTCTACATCCACTTTTAGAAGATTGAGTCCCCTCAGGAATCCTACCTCAGGAGAAACCTTTGTAGGCAGAGGTCACCCAAATAAGTGGAAGCAGACCACTTGCAGTGAGGTGCCTACACAGCAGAGAAGTTTGGTTTTCTTTGTCTTTCATTTCTCATTCTGCTTAACATTTATTATGAGCTACCCCCAGGCAGCTCCGTGATACGTGAGTGGGAAGTACCAAAGACATGTTTATGTTTTAGTCACGGAAACACCCACACTATTGCTATAAGCAAGCAGTCTAATTCTTATCATTACATATGTTAAGTAAGTGAGGTGGACCAAAAGAATGAAGGTCTAGATAGAACAGAAACAGGGATAACTTTCCAACCTCTCTGTAACAAGCAGAACTGAAGATATTGTAGCCCATATTTGTGCCAGTCTGATCTGAAGAAGGTGTTTTGCTGTGAATCAGCATGCTTCTGTTCCTGTGTGCAATTAACTGTATTTTTTATTGGCCCAAGCCACATATTTATCAGTTTCATTCTTTAACTGGATGCATGAATATATCTTTCTTGGTACCTCTCAAAGTAAAAATATGACTACCATACAGCATCTCTGTACAGATGCTATTATGGATTTACAATAATTTCCCTGATTTAGTTGACCTGAATTGAACTTTTCTTCCATATTCTTTTTAAACATCTCCTTATAAACATTGGAGTGCTTTCATCTCCTTTGCAAGATACCTGACTTGCAAGTAACTTTTACGCCATCATCCCATTTTCTTATTTCTATATGCATGTTTTACTCCCCTTGACAATGCACTCATACTGAAGAAAGAATAGACACCTTAATCCTGCTTGGCAAGATTTCCCTTTTAAGCTTTAGTCCCAACCAGGCATGTGTAGTGTTCGTTGACCTGTTTCACCAGACCAATCAGTCCATTGTGGTCCAAAGTAAGACTTCCTTTTCTTGGCAGGCAGCAGGGCAGAGTTTGACGACAAAGCCTTTGAAGTATTGCATCTGAAGCCCCTGGTCTAAAAGCTGCTTGAACAGCCATGTCAGTAGTAAAGGTTGCTATAGGATTTTTCTAATTGTAATTTTACTGCAAATAATTTGAAAAATTCTGAATCTTTAAAACTTGCTGTTATAGAGAAGGATTAATGAATAAGTCAAAGTGTAAATCTCTATTTCCGTTAGACCTGACTGTCTCCATGTTGAATTCAGCAATAAAATGTCAGTGACTTCAACATGGCCAGGATAAGATGGAATGCTATGCTTGTGTCAACATGTGACGAAGATACTCTTTTTAAAGGAAATTTAATTCGTCAAAGTATCTTAGGAGGAAGAGATCGGGGGTGCTTAAATGCTATTAATGTTAATAAGGCTTACCTGTCTCTTTTAACAGTGTTCATTAATAAAATAGAAACCTTAGTAATTTAGGAGACAAAAAAGAATAATATGTTGTTATATGTTTTCCAAATTCATTATTATAAATGTCTATCCACTTCTGGGTGGAGGTGGGGTGAAATGATAATTGAAATTTCAGCATGGTATATTATATAAATTATAAAACTGTTTCGAAGTATTCCCAACCTTTATAAATCAAATGACCATAGAGAGAAAACAAAATTGTTAATTTATATCATCACATTTCCTGAAAGAATTTGACAGTTGTTATAGTTTGTTCATGGGCATTGAGTAATGACATTAGTTATGATCAGTTATTTAAAATATTTTTAGAAAAAAAGTATTTTAATATGCTTAACAACATAAAGCACTATTAGCTACAGGTCTGAATTAAAATTGTAAAGATAAAAAGAAAGAGAATTATGTTTCCAGTTCAATATAAATTGGTCTGAATGGACAGCTTGCAGCATAGGAACCAGAACAAACCAGCTGTGGTTTCTGCTGTACTCTAATTTACAGCACCCAAGTGTGGAACATGAATCTATAATAGTATTATAGTATGGTTTTGTAACAGCAATCTTTCACTTTGTTATTTTCCCATTTTGCTTTCTCCTTTTCTCATCTGCCTTTGGTGATGATTTTACAGTAGAAAACTCTAGTACGTTCAATTAAGTATTATTCTATGGATACTTCTTGCTCTTTGGTCGTGTGGTTTATATCCATGACCTTAAAGGGAAGCCTTTAAGCTCCAGTTATTCTGCATGAGGAAGGAATGAGATATAGGAAGAGGGATTAAAAAAAGTCAAGACAGTACAGAGCTCATGCTGTCATGCTTATAACATGACAACATCAAAAAAGACATTGGTTGAGTGGTAAGAGCCTCTTGGTCTCTTCCCCTTTTGTAAGGAGTTCTGAATGCACTGTTCTAATTACAAAATAGACTCCTGCCAAGGTCGTAATAGAGAAAAAATGATACCAAGATTTCCCATGAGCTTCTTCTGTGTTTTATTTGACTAATGAGGTGTTAGGGTCCTTAGTTAGCTTTCTACACCATACATTAAGGAAGTAATCTGGTGCAGCTAACAATATAAAGTTCATGAGTTTGCACAAAAAGCATGCAATTTATGTTACAGTAATCAGCACTGTGGTACTCTCAGGTGTGAATAGCCTGTTCCATGTGCTTTGTGCACGTGCCATATAGAACTACATTGGCTCTCTACCCACATTGTGACTTGATGTTCACATGCCTGTAAAAGCAGGGTGCTTTAGTTGATGCTCCTTGCATCAAGTCATGATCATAAAATATATGGTCAACTTTCTTGAACATCCACACATGCCTTTTAAGTTACATCAAGCTCTAATGAAAAGAGAACTTGTCAGTTAAAAAGAATGGCCAGTGTAATGTAAACTCTGAAAACTCCAGACTGGTTTATTAATTTGTTTACTACACTAGACCCTATGGGCTTTTTTACTATGAAATGGAATTCTCCCTTCTCATCTGTGATTTTTATTTGGTTATTTGATATTCTTTTATTTATTTTTTCAAAGACCAGAGCTTTTCATCCTACTTTGCTTCTCTTAGGAAACTATTTTTACTGTTCTACATTGTCATTACTTTTCATTGTCCTATCTCGCTTGCCTAGAACCATTGGAAATGGACTATGTTCCTTTTTTTTACCCCTCTGCTCAAAAAAAGAAATTGACTGAGGATGATAATTGGACAATTGCAACAGCACAACCAGCATTAATATATTTGTAAATGTAAGGATCTAATTCAATATGTAGGACCTAATGCAATAAAAACGGGAATTTTTCTGCATAGGCCCAGATTGTATTGAAAGATGTACTGCTTTGGGCTTGTAATGATTTGTATCGCACAACACAATGCAGAATGAAAGGACTTGAACTTTGTGACATAAATAGGAATATACGAGTTTGTGTTTCACATCAGAGCTAGCAGGGTCTAAAGATCTGCTACAAAAAACTGTGCTTTTCCACCATCTTACATGAATATTTTTAAATTAAACTTTACACCATTATACATGGTAAGTTACTCTGTCATGTTTAACATGTTTAACACATAGTGGCAGAATTTTAGAGATTATTTTAAACCCTTGTTTTATGAGCTATAATGAAAAGCCTACCATATTTTACCAGATGAATGGCACACTCAGTTTCGCTTTTGATGGACAGGAGGACTGAAGAGAGGGAAAAGGAAGTGGAGTTAAACACAGTCTTTCCATAATCTCATATAGAATGCAATTTTTTGGTATTCTGTAGATATTTTCCTATCAACCTTTCATGTTTATGGCTATAAAGATATGTTTTTCATAAAATAACATATTTTCTAATAGTAATAATAATGCGATCCTCTGATCATTTTCCTCCCTGTTATTGGATAGCATTTCCAGCAACTATGCAAACACATTTGACTACCCAGGGACCCTGATGCCAAGTTGCGGAGGATATTCTTGTAGCAGTGACAAATAGCTTGCTGGTGGGCTGTGCAGAGTGTTGTTCTGGCAGCAATGAAGTTGTCTGTGTGTCTGTCACTTGGTTAGGCTACAGAAAGTCTAGGTGGTTTGACTTTTAATTTTTTTTTTCACCTTTGAAGAACTTTGTTTTAAACTTGATTTTTTTTTCTGGTGAATTAGTTCATTTGACAGCAAGGTTCTTAGCAGACCCCTCACAAGTGTTACATGTGAGTACCTATATGATGAAAGAGAGAAAAAAATCTTCACAGTGCCATACTTGTTTTCCATACAAACCTACATGCTGCCATTGCAGCCACCCACATATCGTTTGACAACTCACTTACGCATCAAGCATCTTAATGAATCAGTACTAAAAAACACAGTGTCTCTGTGTAAAGCAAGATATTTTAAATGTTATTCTGACTTTATGCCTTTCTGGTGAAAAATTGGGGTAAACTGTGTGATCTGTAAACAAGAAATCAGGGGCAGGTTCTATTCTACTGCTCATATTTCTCATAATGACAGTATTCTAAGTTACTGATTTAATTTAAAAAATACAATTAGTAAAGTCTGCTGATTACAAAACCCCCCTCACAACTCTTAGTAGATAAATTAGCTTGTAGACGTAGAGGCAATACCTACAGAGTCTTTTTTGCTACTTAAGAAAGTATATAATTTAAAGCTTCTAGATAATTTATGGGTAAAATACAAACTAGCTGACACTGCTGGCTAAAAAATAAACACTCCTCCTCTTTTATTTCTGAGTTTATAATTAAGGGTAAATGTGAAATTTAAATACAACCCCAAAATAACAAATATATGAGTTATTGTATTTAAAAACAGGAAACAAAGACTTCAATATTTGTAAAAGGATGCAGGAATAATTTAAAATTCTTTGGAATGATAACAGATCTACTATATAAAAGCTCTGCTGAATGATGTAAGTCTAGACTAAGTAAAAGGAAGTAAACTGTATTTTCATGAAAGTCAATATACAATGGCAGTGTTTTAAAAGGGTCTAACAGGCTTTTAATCTTATAAAGGAAAAATGTTTATTTTTGTTCTTTGTGTATATATAGATGCATTTGCTGATTTGATTATCCATATTGGCAGATCAGTTTAAATGGACCTTGAAACAGCCTTACATTCTTTAGCAGACTAAGTCACTGTACTGGTTTTACATTCACAAAAATGTTTCTAAATTTCTTTCCTTTTTAAATTCCCTATATAAAAAAAAAAAAAAAAAAAGAAAAAAATCCTACTGTGGGTAATTAGAAAAATAATCAAAGAATTCTAAGTATAAGGACTTGGAAGAGATGCTGAAAGGTATTTTAGCATTGTAAATCAAGGGTACAAAGAGGAAATTTCAGCTAAAAGTGATGTTTGAGTTAGTTTGTTTTCATTGTGACTGGTGATGGTACTTAAGTTAGCCTTCTAGACTACATGGGTATTACTAAACTAAACTCATCAAATCTGCAACTATATCTTTGCCAGAAACATTTTTGAAAAGAGCCAACAGCAGAGATTTTCTAGCTTTCATCACTTAGAAGCACAGAGTGAGGCTATTGATCCTAAAATTGCTGGGATTTTCGAAGGAGACTGCTTGTTTGTTCTGTGCTGTTGTCACTGAAGTGGTTAAAGCTTTGTTTGTTTGTTTTGGTTCTGAATGGCTCTTAATGGATTAAGCTTTCCAGCTTTCACCAAAGCTGAAACTGTTTATTAAAGTATCAAGATATAAACTAACCTCTAAGAATTTTAACAAACTATATGAGGCCATGCAGTCCTAATGACTTATCCATATGGATCCTTTTGAAGACTTTGGTGTGTTTGTTTTTGCAACTCATACCACACCGAATTATTGTAGTTGTTTTGGGGAAAACAAGTCTGTGTGAAGTTGGACCTTATAATGAAATAAGGATTCTTTTCCTTCACGGATTTTATGTAGCTGCTTTAAGTGTTTCATCAAATCGTCATTATCATGTGTACAAAATACAGCAATGAAATATTTGTAGTGTTTTATTTGCACTTATTGTTTTATTATTTATGATATTTACTACAAAAGTGACCAAAAGAAAACCTCTATGGTAATTAACCCAATAGACAAGCCCTGTTCTAAAAAATCACCAGTCTAAAAAGCCAGAGAGGGTGTGGATTGGGATACTGCAGAGCCTTTATGACTAACATCAAATGTATTTATAGAGTATGTTATATTTGCCATTTCTACAATCAGATTTAACCAAGTTTTCAACAGAAAATTTTAAAAGCCTGTCTCCGAATAACACAATAACCTACTGGACGTCGAGCTGATAGAGAATATATTCACAAAATGATTGATTATGTGATATCCAACATAATCCTTTAATTTTCAAATTTTTACATGTCCATATTTTTATTGTGCTACGAAGGATTATTCTCATTTCTATGTCAGGAAGAGGTTACCTTGATGTAGGATCAGCTGTTTATTCAAACAGTTAAAAACTTTTCCAAAACTTTTGAAGAAGGGCTTCAACTCCAAAGTTCTCAATAAAAAAAAAAAAAAAAAAAAAAAGATTTGGTTTTGGTTGGATTTTACTTGTTTGGGGGTTGGGTTTTGGCTTTTTTTTTTATATGGAGATACCTCACAAGATGTTAGAACACCATCATTCTATTCAAAGAGGTTGCCATTAGACTTTTTCATTATAGTCTTTTGTACAGTATATGTTATGTGGAGTCTAAAAAGAGGAATAATAGGAAATCTGGATCTTAACACCTATTGTTGTTTTAAAGTTTTGCATTGCTATCTAGTCCCAGCTAGAGGTAGTCTTATAACAGGCAACATGCAGATATACAGTATCTGTCTTAGAAAATTTCAGTATAAGGAGAAGTTAAAAAGATCGTGCCAAGATAAGAAGAGATGCATTTGCATGGGAAAACTTATTTGATATTAGGTACTGAATGAGACTATAATTATTTTCAAAAAGTACTCCACCCTGGTGGGTGTATATAATTCTAATTTTCTATATGAACCATCATAAATGGATGCATTCATCATTGAATGACCCCACGTACACAAATGGGTCAAGGAATTGAAGGAAAGTGTTTAGAAACAAAAGTTTTGTAAGCATAATTATCAAAACAAACAAACTGACTCCAGTGAGACAAAACATAGGTGTAGTTAAAGGACTGTCCCCTAGGATGTTAAATTATAAGAAAAATAGATTTCAATCACTTCATTTTTCTCCTATGATAGAAAGTTATTCTGTTTTTAAGACCCTTTTGTGTAATTTTACTAAAACAAAAAGTGCAACTACCATTCTAAAAGGTGGTCATATAACTTATTTTCCTTCATATAATTCTAACCTGTTTTCTGAGAATATAAATATAAGTTGTTTTATTAATTTTATTTCATTAATCCACAGAAAAAGATGGAAATACTAGTGTTAACACTATCAGTGACAGTGAGAATGTTTTAAGCACCTATGTATGTTTAAATACCTTTCTCTTTTTTACCACAATTAGTAGGCAGATTTGCCTCAATTTTTATCTCAACTAAATTTAAAGTACTTTGAGAGAAATGTTTATCAGAGAGTAACCATAATCTAGGAAAGGGAGTAGAATGAAGGAGTGAAGAAAGAAGTAGAGGTATGACCTGTTCAGACAAAGTGTTACGAGCATTGATTTTTCTTTTTCTTGTTTCACAGAATCATAGAATGGTGTAAGATGGAAGGGACCCCTGTAGGTCATCTTGTCCAACCCCTATGCAGAAACAGGGTCATCTAGACCTTGTTGCTCAGGCACATGTTCTGATGGCTTTTGAATATCTCCCAGGATAGAAACTCTACAACCTCTCTGGGTAACCTTCGTATGAATGTTTTAAGTTAAAAAAGTACATTTAATATATTAAGATATCCCTTCATATTAATTTTCTAGAGGATTTCCTAGCAAATTACGCAGTCTTGGAGTTTGTTACCGTAAGTCAATCAGCCCTCAAACTCTATCAGCCTTTTATTTGAGGTATGACTCCATTGTAGATGGATAACATTTTTATTGGGATAGTTCAATAAACAATTAAGAAGCTTCTAAAGAATTTGGTTCAGATATGTAGCATGTGTAGTTTGACTACATCTAGAATGTGTATTGATACTTCTAGAATCATAGAATCAAGCAGATTGGAAAAGACCTTTAAGATCATCAAGTCCAACCATTACCCTAGAACTGCTAAGACCACCAATAAACATATCACTGAGGGCCTCATCTACATGGTTTTTGAACACTTCCAGGGATGGTGATTCCACCACTTCCCTGGGCAGCCTGTTCCAATGCCTGATTACCCTCTCTGTGAAGAAATTTGTCCTAATATCCAATCTAAACCTCCCCTGGCACAGCTTGAGGCCGTTACCTCTTGCATTATCACTTGTTACTTGAGAGAAGCGACCAACCCCTACCTCATTACAACCTCCTTTCAGGTAGTTGCAGAGCACAGTAAGGTTGCCCATGGGCCTTCTCTTCTCCAGACTAAACAATCCCAGTTCCCTCAGCTGCTCCTCATAAGACTTGCTCCCCAGACCCTTCACCTGCTTTGTTGCTCTTTTCTGGACTTGATCCAGCACCTCAAAGTCTTTCTTGTTGTGAGGGCCCAGAACCGAACACAGTATTTGAGGTGCGGTCTCACCAGTGCCAAGTACAGGGAGATGATCACTGCCCTGCCCTGCTGGCTGAGCTATTGCTGATGCCGTTCACCTCCTCAGCTGCCTAGCATAAGCTGACCCATGTTCAGCAGCTGTCAATCAGCACTCCCAGGTCCTTTTCCACCTAGCAGATTTCCAGCCACATTTCCCACTCAACCCCAGTGTTGCATGAAGTTGTGGCTCAAATGCAGGACCTGGCATTTTGCCTTTTTGAACCTCATACTATTGGCCACTGCCTCGCAATCCAGCCTGTCCAGATCTCTCTGCAGAGCCTTCTTACCCTCCAGCAGATCACACTCCCAGCCAATTTGGTGTCATCTGCAAATTTACTGAGAGTGCACTCAATCACCTCATCCAGATCATCAATGAAGATATTAAACAACACTGGCCCTAACACCACACTGTGAGGGACACCACTAGTAACTGGTTGCCTACTAGATGTTATGCCCATTTAGTTAAATCTTTTCATCCCAGAGCACTTTTTCATAATCAGCTGTGAAAAGAACTTCTTGACCACCACAGTCAGTAGAAACTATGTGTCATTCCATGGTAGATCGATGCTTATAAACAGTTGGACATTCTTACAAATGTCACCAGTATCAGCTGATACATTGCTAAAAGAACACAGATAGAAGAAATCTGGACGCAACCAAAGTGAAGTTGCATTTACCTTTTAAGCTGCACTTATAGCTGAAGTAAAAATTTAAAAGTGAAGAACATATTGATGTTACGTAAAATTTTACTGATCATAGTAGCCCAAATTTACAGCTTTGCTGAAGGTAAGGTACCTGTTCTATTTATACCAATCTGAAGAAGTGTATTTATGTGATAGAAGATTGTCCAGGATATAGGAATACATTCAATATTTAAAGTTTACTGTAGTAGCTCTAACCACTGCCCCCTCTCCAGTACATGGCAGATGTATCAGAGGGTAAGGAATATCTAAGTGATGAGCAGGTGTTAATTTATACATAATTCAGTCAATCTCTTTATATATAAGCCTGTATAAGATTAATTGTGCCTGTTTGCCTGTTTTCAAATTTGTGTACTGGCACATTATGCTTAAAATTGTGGAAGAAGAAAAATAATGAAATTCTTCTCTGCATTTTTTGCTACTTAGAAAGATTCTCAATTTCTGGTAACGAACTGAACTGGGAGCTCAAAATCCTGACATCTACAAGCTTAATTGTCTTCTGAACTTTTACACTGTGTTAGTGCAAGTGACAGTGAAAGCAGCTGTGTATCAGTTCTTCAGCCCTGTAGCTCACAACTCAAAGTATCACATTAAAAGAGTCTTGATCCTGTACTTTTATGGTCTACATTAGACATTGATCTGCAACTCCCTGGCATTAGTAGGCAATATGATCTACCTCTGTTTGCAATTTTCACTGCAAAACCACTTTTACTTCATGAAAATCCTATATATTGGATATTTTGCATGAATTTAAAATTAACAAATTCAGGTTATGTGATAATGTGTAGAAATTCGGATAATACAAGCTCTATCCATATCATACAAAAATCTTTATCTGGAATATTGAAGTTAAAACTGAAAAGTCTTGGTTTTCAGTATTTTATAAACTTGGAAGGTGAAAGTCTATGGTTCCTGAAAAACACGGAAAGAATTTGACGGCTGAGGTGAGGAGGTTGTTGGCTTTATTGTGCATACTCCTGGTTTTCTCTTCAGTATTCAAATTGGAAGACATTCCAGTCTCAGGTGGTGTATCAAAAGCTAAATTCTTTTTCCTTATTTGTGCAATCTAACAACACAGTTATATTGGGGCGGGGGGAGAGGGGGTGGGAGGAGCAGAGAGTTAGAGGGGGGATTAAAAAAAAAAAAGAAGAAAAAGACAGGAATAGTTCTGTGTTGAAACAGACTTCCCAGAGCTGTGTGTGTCATAAAGTGAGTTGGATTTCAATTTGGTAATTAAGCAAAGAGTCTTTTCTTCAAGGCTGTACAATGCATTAATGATATCCAGACAGATAGTTGATTGAGTTGTTTCCCCTCTCAGAGAGCTGTCAATGCTCATGTTAGCTATATTCATGTTGCCCACTACATCTGTCTTGCTCACTGAAAAAAATCCCTTTATACACTGCTAGGCTTCTTTGTTTTAATTTTCCTACTCAAGCTATTGCAATCAATCAGGTAGCTGTTTCCTATCTTATGAGTCTAAAAGTAGTCACAATTTCTACTTCATTTATTGTCCTTGCTTAGCGTATGCGAGGATAGGAATATTACTCTGGCAAATAAGATGCATAACAATCTTGATTTTCTGAGATAAATTTTCTGTGTTTCTTATTAAGGACACCTGAAATTCTTAAGCTAGTTTCTTAGACAATAGAACTTCTGGTTTATTTTGCTGAGTATGTGCTTCCTGTGCTCATGGGACTTGGCTGGGACACATGGGAGAGAGAAAGAGAGAGAAACAGTAAAAGCGATCTACCACAATTTCACCGTCACATATGAAGGAAGCCAGTTAATACTGCTTTCCAGATCACCAATTTTGCCAAAATCCGTAAGTCCTCATAAGCAGAAATCAGTGCTGGAAATTGAGAGACATCAATTTGATGGAGGGACCATTTGGTGGATAAAGAACTGGCTGGATGGTTACATGCAAAGAGTTGCAGTCAATGTCTCAATGTCCAGTGGTACCCTCAGGGATCAGTGTTGGGACTGGTCCTGTTCAACGTCTTTGTCGCTGACATGGACAATGGGATTGAGTGCACCCTCAGCAAGTTTGCTGATGACACCAAGCTCTGTGGTTCGGTTGGTGTGCTGGAGGGAAGGAATGCCATCCAGAGGGACCTCAACATGCTTGTAAGGTGGGCTGGTGCCAACCTTATGAGGTTTAACCATGCAAGGTTAACCGTGCAAGGTCCTACACCTGGGGCAGAGCAATCCCAGGCACAGCTACAGGCTGGGCAGAGAAGAGATTCAGAGCAGCCCTGCACAGAAGGACTTGGGAGTG